>NC_060181.1:71382939-71400439 GCF_021184085.1 Oncorhynchus gorbuscha
GCTGAGTTCCCAGGTAGGGGTGCAGGTACATGGCTGTTCGGGACTCTCCAGGCTCCCAGGCTCCTGAGGAAAACAGGTTAATCTGTGTCTGGGAGGCGAGGCGAGGCGAGGCGAGACTCCTCTCTATCTTGCTCTTTCTCCCCCTCTCTCTCTCTCTCTCTCTCTCTCTCTCTCTCTCTCTCTCTCTCTCTCTCTCTCTCTCTCTCTCTCTCTCTCTCCCCCTCTCTCTCCCTCTCTCTCTCTGTCTGTCTGTCTGTCTGTGTGTCTCTCTCTCTCTCTCTCTCTCTCTCTCTCTTTCTCTCTCTCTCTCTCTTTCTCTCTCTCTTTTTCTCATTCTCTCTCTCTTTCTGTCTGTCTGTCTGTCTGTCTGTCTGTCTGTCTGTCTGTCTGTCTGTCTGTCTGTCTGTCTGTCTGTCTGTCTGTCTGTCTGTCTGTCTGTCTGTCCTCTCTCTCTCTCTCTTTACCCCCATCCTCTATCTCTCTCATGCTCTCACTCAATATCTGTCTGTCTCTACATGAATACACACATCCATAATCTCTGAAACACACATTCTCATTCTAGATTCTGCTTATACCTGCTCCGTTGAAGTTCCATTGATCCTACAGTCTTAACCTTATGGAGTCTGTCAGTGATGTAGATTGACAAGGTTTTTACCTCAGATACATACACTCTCTGTGTGCATTCCAAATTGCACTCTATTCACTTTATAGTGCGCTGCTTTTGACCAGGGCCCTATGACACCCTGTTCCCTATATTGTGCACTACTGTTTGGTAACAAGTGCTGTACTATAAAGTAGTGCACTATAAATTAGTGCACTATAAAGGGACTAGACTGTCATCACAACCTCTGTCTCTGACTTCACACTCCCCAGCTCCACAGTGCGGTCTTCCAGTAAACAGTCCCCCCTATCGCCTTTAAAACATTTAGGAGATAATATAAACTAGTGAATTACTAAACAGCATCCCTTCCATCCTTGGTGAAATGGTGGGTGAAGAAGACATCTCTGTACATCTACATGTCAGTTTTCCAAAGATCATTTTCGGCAACACTTTATTTGGATATCCATCTGTAGCTCTACAGCCTACTACAAACTCTCAGCAACTACCACTGCCCTCCCTCTCTCCCCCGACTATCTGCACTTCCTCCCTGCACTCAGACATGCACTCAGGCAAACACACGCACTCATCCACAGGTCTCTACCCACTCAGGCACACACACCTACACTGTCACGCTTCTTACACACACATACGCACATACACACATGCACCCACACTCACCACTGACACCACACACACACGCACACACGCACACACACACGCACGCACGCACGCACACACACACACACACATGCACTCACACTCATCACCCACTCACCACATAACCATAGTGAATATTATTACCAGTAGTATTTATCCTGCTACCAGCCACTTTTACATGTATACTGAACAAAAATATAAACGCAACATGTAAAGTGTTGGTCCCATGTTTCAAGATTATTTCTCTCACATCCCTGCAAGTGAGTAAGATAATCCATCCAGCAGACAGGTGTGCTATATCACGAAGCGGATTAAACAGCATGATCATTACACAGGTGCACCTTGTATTGGGGACTCTATGCGAAGGAGAGGTGTCGCGTTGTATGAGGCAAATGGTCACACCAGATACTGACTGGTTTTCTGATCCACGGCCCTACCTTTTCTTTTTAAAGGTATCGGTGACCAACAGATGCGTATCTGTATTCCGGGTCCTTTGAAATCCATAGATTAGTTCCTAATGGCTTTATTTCAATTGACTGATTTCCTCATATGAACTGTAACTCAGTAAAAATCTTTGAAATTGTTGCATGTTGAGTTTATAGTTTTGTTCTGTGTACACACCTACCTCAATCATTCTAGTATCCACGCACATTGTAAATATTGTTATTCTCACTGACCTGATATAACTTGCGTTCTGGTGGGTTTTGTCTTCTCATATTTCCTGTGTTTTTCTTCTCTGTTGTATTACTTGTATTCTGAATTGTTGGGAAATGATACTATATAGGAAATAGTTCAAAAGTGTCATAGTTTTATTGTCACATGCACAGGATACAACAGGTGTAAAACAGGTGATAAAAGCTTGAACTTTTATCAACTATTTCCTATATAGTGCACTACTTTTGACCCGGGTCCTATGGCACAATATAATGTTTCTAAGGCAGTGGTTGTGAAGGTTTTGTTGGCCTCCTAGCTGTGATTCAGGGGACCCTCAAGGGCCCCAGGAGTATGAGACCAGGGACCTGGGATAGAGACAGCATACCAGTTCTCTATACACTCTGCTAGTCCTCACTATGAGTGAAGTCATATGTAAATTAATTGTAAATGTTGTAGAAATCTATGGATCCTTGTATAATAAGTAACAGTGCTCGCCCAGAGTTCATTTTGTGGAGAATCGAATGACTGAAATAAAGTTTTGGAGATTATAGCATATTGTATAAGTGCAGGGTCATAAACAGAGGTCAGCCGTGGCTTATATGGCCCTAAGTTATCTGTGTAGATGTGTGCATGGTATAACTCCAGCAGTAAGAGCTGAGTTCCCAGGTAGGGGTGCAGGTACATGGCTGTTCGGGACTCTCCAGGCTCCCAGGCTCCTGAGGAAAACAGGTTAATCTGTGTCTGGGAGGCGAGGCGAGACGAGGCGAGACTCCTCTCTATCTTGCTCTTTCTCCCCCCTCTCTCTCTCTCTCTCTCTCTCTCTCTCGCTCTCTCTCTCTCTCTCTCTCTCTCTCTCTCTCTCTCTCTCTCCCCCTCTCTCTCCCTCTCTCTCTCTGTCTGTCTGTCTGTCTGTGTGTCTCTCTCTCTCTCTCTCTCTCTCTCTCTCTCTCTCTCTCTCTCTCTCTCTCTCTCTCTCTCTCTCTCTCTCTCTCTCTCTCTCTCTCTCTCTCTCTCTCTGCGTCAGACAGCCCTTCACAAAATGGATTATTAATATAATAATCAGCCGTGGGATCCATTCTAATGAGCAGATTAATCAGGGGCTGAGAGACATGGCACCATCCTCTTTATTTATTAGATTTTTATTCTACCTCTCTCTTTCTTTCCTTAGCTATATCCCTGTCTCACTGTCTAACTCACAGTGCGTGTCCTGTCCTCTTAACTCCATCTCTCCTTAGCTTTTTCTTCCCTCTTTTCATCTGTCTTTCTTTAAATCTCCATATCTCACTATTTCTCTCTGTCTTAAAAACTATATCCCCTCCTGTTTCTGGTCAGCATCAGGCACACAGTCAGTCTGCATGGGGACACGTCGGTTAGCTGAGCTCACGAGGCCAGGCCGGAGAGTTACAACCATAGAATTAAAACCAGAACAGAAAGAATAGAACAGAATGTTCTGAATCTCTGTTGTTGCATTGATCTCTATCACATCACTCTCTCACATATCCAGTCCATGTCCTTGTGAAGCTTAAGCCGGGTGAGAATTACTCTCGTTCAGATGGACCTTCAATGATGGCTATTGGATGTTGTGTTAAATGAGGAAGACATTTTGGTAGAATGCATTCAGTTGAGCACCATACCTGGCATACCCTTTCTTCATGTCCTATTCTATTACCTCAGCTGTCATCATTATGTTCACACTCTTATCTACATCTGGTGATGATTTGGTTTAGTTGCCACGTTGCAGAAATGGACTAGTTCTCTATAGTGCTTTAGAAGACTCATTGCATCTTGAGGTCCTTTTCCTGTGAAAACCTCTCTCCTGACAGCTGAGTAAACATCTCTCTCCCCCATCTCTCTCTCTCTTTCTCTCTTTCTCTCTTTCTCCCGGGGTGAACAAACATCTCTGCCTACCTCATTATTTAGACCCCAGGGTGCCTCTGTCCATTGCTCCACTCACTTTGCCCATCTCTTCGAGTATTCCCTGGCTCTATTCCGAGGTGAGAGCAGACATAGTTTATTTTTTGGTGTTTATTATTTATTTTTTACCCCTTTTTCTCCCCAATTTTGTGGTATCCAATTGGTAGTTACAGTCTTGTCTCATCGCTGCAACTCCCGTACGGACTTGGGAGAGGCGAAGGTCAGGAGCCGTGCGTCCTCCGAAACACAACTCAACCAAGCCGCACTACTTCCTGACACAATGCCCACTTAACCAGGAAGCCATCCGCACCAACGTGTCGGAGGAAACACCGTACACCTGATGACAGTGTCAGCGTGCACTGCGCCCGGCTCGCCACTGGAGTCACTGGTGCGCGATGGGACATTCCTGCCAAACCCTCCCCATAACCCGGACGACACTGGGCCAATTGTGCGCCGCCCAATGGGTCTCCAGGTTATGACAGAGCCAGAATCTCTAGTGGCACAGCTAACACTGTGATGCAGTGCCTCAGACCACTGCACCACTTGGGAGGCCCATAGTTTAGTTTATACAGTGGAGCCCTGCTAGTTGAGTCTGCAGGGGGAGAATATACTCCTCCCTATGTGATGCTGTACAGTACAGAGAATAAATAGTTTCTCACACTCCTCAAGACAGCAGGCAATAGCAAACACTAAGTGCAAACAGACAGCAAGATATACAGTAGAGGTTACAGAGATTTACACACACACACATGCCAGTGCACACACACACAAGCACGCATGCACACACACACACACACATACACACACACAAACACAGTCACAGTGCAGAATTAAAGGCAGGGAAAGATGGATGGGTGGAAGGAGAGGCAGTGGGGCGATGGATGACTGGAGGCAGGTCACTCAATGGATGAGGACCATGCCACCTGCAGGCAGTGCTGACAAATGATAACCTGCCAGCCCCAGACCACACGCAAACATCTCTGACACACGCATGCACGTACACACACACTCACACATGCGCGTGCGCATCTCTCTCTCTCACCTTGAGATGAGCTCTCATTTCTTTCTCGCTCTCTACATCTCTGCCTGTTTCTCTGTTTCTCTCTTCCTCTCTCTCCTCTTTTTTCTCTCACACCCACAACTACAAACCTGAATCCTCCGAGAGGAGAAAGGGAAGTTGTCACATAATTACATCACATTGTTAAAACAGCGACAGTTTAATTTACAACAAATGAGGTGAGATGGCTGCTTTGCCAAGCGCATCAATTCCTTTCAGCTTCAGATGGCACCATCAATTGGTTTCTCACAAACCCAATTACATATCTTATTTCAAAATGAGTTTACACAACCTTGGACACCTAGATATTATACCTACAACAGTGTATATTTCTTCTTTGACTGTAACTTCATTTCAACATCAAAATAAATCCATAATACCCCCCCCCCCCTCCTCCAGGGTTAAATGATGTTCACTAGATGAGTACTGGAGACTGGAGAGAGTTCAGAGGGTTGATCATACTAGAGCTCCCCTCTCAGTCCAGAGAATCATTTAGTTGCTCTACTTTTCACTAAGGACCATATGGCTCTTGTCAAAAGTAGGGCACTGTAGGGAATAGGGGTCCATTTGGGACAGCCTCACAGTCTATCAGACAGGGAACGAAATTGGCAGTTTAGGAGCCATTAGCAGTAAAGGAGGATGACACAGAGCGTGTGTGTGTGTGTGTGTGTGTGTGTGTGTGTGTGTGTGTGTGTGTGTGTGTGTGTGTGTGTGTGTGTGTGTGTGTGTGTGTGTGTGTGTGTGTGTGTGTGTGTGTGTGTGTGTGTGTGTGTGTGTGTGTGTGTGTGTGTGTGTGTGAGTGTAGGTGTGTGTGACCTGTCAGTCATTATCTGTGCCCCTGAATGAAGCGTCAGTTGACTGAGACTGACCTCTCTCCCCACAGGACCATTAGGACTGAAAACACACACACGCACATGCATGCTCCCACCCGCGCGCACACACACACTGACCTGTGGGTGTTAATGTCTTGCCTGGTGCCTGTGGTTGTTACTGTCCTCTGATTTATGTTGTTTTTTGTAACACTGTTGCGCAAAATTGAGTGGAGGAGGTTTTATAATATACTTTCATTCTTAGCATTATTTAATTAACCATTTTTTGTTGAGTGATACCATCAGTTGGCCTCATAATATGTCATTGCTTGTATTGTTAGGCTTTTCAATAAGTATAGTGTGTTCTGGTTGGGTGTTGTGTGGTATTGTACTAGGACGGGCTGGGTTCAATGGCTAGTTTATTTCCAGACCGTCTGTCTGGTGGATATTTTCTTTCCTTCTTTCCCTCGTTGTGTTTTCTCTGCTGCCTGGCTTCATATTCAACCCCTCTCCCTTTCTCTTCTACTCGCTCTTCTCTTTTCCTCTCGCTCCCCTCCTCTCCCCCTAGATAGAAGCTGAACACCTGTCACTGTGCTGTTCTTGTTTGCTATCTCTATTTCCTGCCCTTCTCCATCTCTCCCCCTCTCCTTGTTCCCCTCTCCTTCTGCTCTCCTGAGAATTAAGGAGTCAGCCACCCAAACAGACTGTACGTGTGTGTCTGTGTGTCGTGTGTCTGTGTGTCTGTACCTGCCCTGTCTTGTCTCTAACTTGTCTCATCTCAATGGCTAATTTCCTTCTCCTCCTCCTCTCTTCCTCTTCTCCTCTCCTCCTCTCCTGTCCTTTTCTCATCTCCTCTTCCTCTCATCTCCTCCTCTGCTCCTCTCCTCCTCTCCTCCTCCTATCCTCCTCCTCCTCTTCTCCTCTCCTCCTATCCTCCTCCTCTTCTCCTCTCCTCCTCCTCCTCTTCTCTCCTCCATCTCCTCCACTCCTCTCCTTTCCTCCACTCCTTCTCTCCTCCTCCTCCTCTTCTCTCCTCCATCTCCTCCACTCCTCTCCTTTCCTCCACTCCTCTGCTCCTCTCCTCCTCTCCTCCTCCTCCTCTTCTCTCCTCCATCTCCTCCACTCCTCTCCTTTCCTCCACTCCTCCTCTCCTCCACTCCTCCTCTCCTCCTCTGCTCCTCTCCTCCTCTCCTCCTCTTCTCACCTCCTCTCCTCCTGCTCCCTTTGTTCTGATCCTGCCCTCCTCTCTCTTTACTATCAGTCCTATCTGTCCTGCAGGATGACTCTACTCCACACTCACACTCTCTCTCTCTCTCTCTCTTTCTCTCTCACACACACACACACACACACACACACACACACACACACACACACACACACACACACACACACACACACACACACACACACACACACACACACACACACACACACACACACACACACACACACACACACTGCGAAATAGATGATTTTATCTTTCCAAGCCCCCTGAATTACATTGGAGTGGTAAACTGTTTGCGTGGCTGCCTGCGTGGCTGCCTGTGTGTGTGCCTGTCTGGATGAGTTCTTGCACATACATTACATGGCCGAAAGTATGTGGACACCTGCTCATCAAACATCTCATTCCGGCCTCCCGGGTGGCGCAGTGGTTAAGGGCGCTGTATTGCAGCGCCAGCTGTGCCATCAGAGACTCTGGGTTCGCGTCCAGGCTCTGTCGTAAACGGCCGCGACCGGGAGGTCCATGGGGCGACGCACAATTGGCCTTGGGTCGTCCGGGTTAGGGAGGGCTTGGTCGGTAGCGATGTCCTTGTCTCATCGTGCACCAGCGACTCCTGTGGCGGGCCGGGCGCAGTGCGCGCTAACCAAGGTTGCAAGGTGCACAGTGTTTCCTCCGACACATTGGTGCGGCTGGCTTCTGGGTTGGATGCGTGCTGTGTTAAGAAGCAGTGCGGCTAGGTTGGGTTGTGTATCGGAGGACGCATGACTTTCAACCTTCGTCTCTCCCGAGCCCGTACAGGAGTTGTAGCGATGAGACAAGATAGTAGCTACTACAACAATTGGACACCACGAAATTGGGGAGAAAAAGGGGTAAAAAAAAATAATAATAAATAAAAAACATCTCATTCCAAAATCATGGAGTTGGTCCCCCCTTTACTGCTATAACAGCCTCCACTCTTCTGGGAAGGCTTTCCAGTAGATGTTGGAACATTGCTGTGGGGACTTGCTTCCATTCAGCTACATGAGCATTAGTGAGGTTGAGCAATGATGTTGGGCGATTAGGCCTGGCTTGCAGTCAGCGTTCCAATTCATCCCTAAGATGTTCGATGGGGTAGAGGTCAGGGCTCTGTGCCACACCGATCTAGAAAAATAATTTCTACATGGACCTCCCTTTGTGCACGGGGGGAATGTCATGCTGAAACAGGAAAGGGCCTTCCCCAAACTGTTGTCACAAAGTAGGAAGCACAGAATTGTCTAGAATGTCATTGTATGCTGTAGCGTTGATTTCCCTTGACTGGAACTAAGGGGCCTAAACCATGAAAAACAGCCCCAGACCATTATTCCTCTTCCACCAAACTTTATATTTGTCACTATGCATTCGGGTAGGTAGTGTTCTCCTGGTATCCGTCACAACCAGATTCATCCATCAGACTGCCAGATGGTGAAGCGTGATTCATCACTTCAATTAATGCGTTTCCACTGCTCCAGAGTTCAATGGCAGTGAGCTTTACACCATTCCAGCCGATGCTTGGCATTGCGCATGGTTATCTTAGCCTTGTGTGCGGCTGCTCGGCCATGGAAACACATTTCATGAAGCTCTCGACAAACAGTTATTGTGTTGACGTTACTTCCAGAGGCAGTTTGGAACTCAGTAGTGAGTGTTGCAACCGCGGACATACGATATTTAAGCTCTACAAGCTTCAGCACTCGCCGGGCCCATTCGGTGTGCTTGTGTGGTCTACCAATTCGCGGCTGAGCCGTTGTTGCTCCTAGACGATTCCACTTCACAATAACAGCACTTACAGGTTACCGGGGCAGCTCTAGCAGGGCAGAAATTTGACGAACAGACTTGGGATGCCACGTTGAAAGTAATTGAGCTCTTCAGCAAGGCCATTCTACTGCCAATGTTTGTCTATGGAGATTTCATGGCTGTGTGCTCGATTTTATACACCTGTCAGAAACGGATGTATCTGAAATAGCCAAGTTCACTAAATTGAAGCCGTGTCCACATACTTTTGTATATATAGTGTATATGTGTGTGCACTGGTAACATTCACTGATGCTTATTCTAAAGCATGCTCTGCGTCTCTCCACTGAAATTAATAATTGAGTGGGAGGAGTTAAGAGGGTCAGGTTGCTCAGTGACGCCTGGGTCACTATCAGAACCACAAACCACAGATCCACTGACCAGCAGGCTCTTAAACCACAGTCTCAACACATTTACTGTAACATGTTAAACCACACACCAAGTGACATGGAGTGGCCTGTTCCAGAGTCCATGTGTTGGGAAATATAAACCATACCATGGTGTGATTGCAAAAACAAAAACCATCAAAGTTTTCTGCTGTGAGTGGAGTTCTTAATCAGTTATGAGTTTAACACGGTCAAGGCTCACCATAACGGGTGGTGGTGTAATTAACCATGAACAGTGTGGGCCTGGCTGATTTGGGGATCTGTTTCATTGGGTCAAGTTGGCCATATTTACACCACTCAGCCATCTGGTACGGGCCCACGCCTGGGACGGAAGGAATCATGCATGTCAAGTATAGATGCTCACTGCCTGTTGCATTATTTTATTTGTGTTCTCCCTCTCTCTCTCTCTCCCCCCCTCTCTCTCTCTCTCTCTCTCTCTCTCTCTCTCTCTCTCTCTCTCTCTCTCTCTCTCTCTGACAGCTTGTGTGCCTATGGTTATGTTTGAGTGAGGCTGCTGCAGTAACTGAATTGGCTGGGTCTGTCCACTGATTGGCTTAGAGCCTTAGGGATAAACAGTAGGTTGTCAACCATGGTTCCTTTGTGAAGATAAAATTCCCTCCCCATCACATGTCCCGTGGTAGGACAGCTAGGCCACAGTGTGATCACCTACTGTGTTTAGTTGTGTCAATCAAGCAAACATAAGCACACGCACAAATGCGCGCACACACACACACACACACTCTCTCTCTTCTGGGCAGATGTCCCTGATTATATATGTATCTCCTATTTAAATATGTATGTGTGAGGCTGAATCGTGAAACTCCAAGGTGTCCTCTAATCCGATGAATGACTCATGGTTGTTGTATCAGTCTCACAATGGATGACACATCAGACCAGACACCTTAAGGACACACATAGACTCACAGATAGTGAGTGTTGAGCAGTATACTATCTCATATCACCTTCTTCACAAGACCTTTGTCCATACACTCCTTATATTGTCAGGCCTTTATCATGGCAGATGCAGATACCTCTCTCACCATGTGCCCTTTGTTGAGCCTGTTCTGGAGGGGAAGAGACACGATCCTAACCCTCTCACTGAACCTCCATCTCCGTCTGCCTAGGCTGGGCTATACACGCACGCACACACACACACACACACACACAAACACACACACACACACACACACACACACACACACACACACACACACACACACACACACACACACACACACACACACACACACACACACACACACACACACACACACACACACACACACACACACACACACACACACCTGCCTGAGCTATGCTGGACTGCAAGGCCCCCGGCTTAGAGAGCGCCCTGCAATATTGATTGGAAGCTTCTACGCACACACACACACACACACACACACACACACACACACACACACACACACACACACACACACACACACACACACACACACACACACACACACACACACACACACACACACAATGAAACACACACACGCAGCCCTCTCAGGGAGCAGACAGGTGTGTATTATTTACTTTGGCCAGAGGAGTCCAGGCGTTCTCAGAATGAGTAAACAGAAAGAGAGCTAGAGCCAACCTCAGGGCCCTCCGGCCAGGCGAAAGACAATGAAGAAATAAAGACAAGAGATAAAGAAATAAACTGTGAGGGAAGAGAGAGACAGAGAGGGGGGGGGGTATACTGGTGGAATAAAAGATTGAGTACAAAACAATGTAGCTGTTATTCATCCCATACCAACATTTAATGCATCAGCTACTCAGGTCCTCAGAGATGGGTATAGTGCAATATGTTTTGCGGGGTGAATTTGAGTGCACAGTTCACTTGGAGCTCATAAATACTGTGTAAGCTCTGCTCTGTGTATGCTTGGTTGCACATTCTTCATTCCAGACCAACAATTATATACTGGGTTAATATGATGTTTCTGTTGTGCATTTAGAGACATTATGGGTTCTCTCTCTTCACACTCAATCCCCCACTTTCTGGAAATGTGTTCCATGGGAAGCCTGGTTGATTGCTCAGCGCTCTCTTGCTAGCTTTCTCTCTCTTTCTCTTGTTATCTCTTGCTCTCTCTAACCCCCTCACACACTTTCTCACTCTCTTCTCCCTCTCTCTCGCTCCCCCTTTCCATCCATCCCTCATCCCCCTCTCCCTCCCTCTCCCTCTCTCTCTCCCTCCCTTCCTTCCCCATCCCCCTCCCTATCTCCTTGTCTCTCTCATTCTCCCAGATCAATCATAGATCAAAGATAATGTCTCTCATTACACCACATCCAAATGATGTCATTATGACCGTGCTGAGCACTTATGATTATCATTATGATTATCATTATATGTGATTAGGATTATTATTATGATTTCTACATTACAACTAATTATTCCGTATCCTAAAGAGGCTTTTAATGGACTTCCGTACGTTGTTTCAGTCTTTCATCTCAGCACCAGTATTATGTTACTCTGTGTGCATCTCAAATGGCACCCTATTCCCTATATAGTGCACTATATTTGACCAGAGCCCATACGGGGTCCTGTGTACAGTAGTAGTGTACTATATAGGGAATAGGGTGCCGTTTGGGATACACATTCTGTTTCCCTACCCTGCAGGCGTTCTCACCACTTCGGCTTTCTAAGTGCTGACAAGGCATGGCTAGCAGCTCACAGAGCGGCACTCCAGGGCCTGACAAATTGAGTAGTAAATTGTTGAGCGTGTGGGCCAATTAGCAGCCAGGAGCCGTGTTATGGGGAGGGGCCGGGGGGTAAACAGTTGAACATGATTGACAGCACAGGCTGGAGGGAGAGACACAGAGCAACAGGCCCAAGCCCCATTCCGCAACCTAAGAGGTATGTATCAGATGCTCAACATGCTCTGCTCACATCTACTGTGATGGTCCGGGCCTAAACCACAACAACACTAGAGCAGAAACCTAGACTTCATCCTACAAGAAACATTAAGGAGACGGACCCACTGGTTGCTCTCTAGGTTACAGAGAGCTGGTTTTCCCATCCACCAAACTACCAGGTGTGAAACAGGGAAAAGACTCGGGGGGTATGCTAATTTGATATAGAGCAGATCTAACCCACTCTATTAAACTAGTCAAAACATGATTTTACATATGGCTTGAAATTAATATTGAAATGATCTCAACAGAGACAAATGTCCCCATGTGTGCTACATATATCCCCCCCAGTAGAACCCCCATACTTTAATAATGACAGCTTCTCCACCCTAGAGGGGGAGATCAACAATTTCCAGGCCCAGGGGCATGTACTAGTCTGTGGCGGCATAAATGCCAGAAATGGGTAAGAACCTGACACCCTCAGCACACAGGGGGACAAACACCTGCCTGGAGGTGACAGCGTTCCCTCCCCCCTATTCCCCCATAGACACAACTACGACATCATAACCAATCAAAAACGGTCACAACTCCTGCAGCTCTCTCGGACACTGGGTATGTACATAGGCAATGGTAGGCTTCGAGGGGACTCCTATGGTAGGTACACATATGTGACCAACTGTCTAGATTTGCTCTTATGTAGCAAAATTTTAAATTGTGTTTTTTACATTGGATAAAAGCAGAGGCACAGAGCTAAAACATGTTTTATCATACACTGTATTTGAGGAATAATAGGAAAGTAATTCTGCTTTGAAAGTTGAAAGTAACTTTGAAAGTAACTTCACTTTTGAGAAAATGGCCCTTGAAAATGTCCCTCCTTTGTCTACACCCATTCAGCATTGTTCACACCTTAAGCCAGCCCCACCCATCTCTTTAAGGATTCACATGTGAGGTCATGTGCTAAACAGTGAGTAGTGTAGTAAAGATTAAGACTAAAAGTGGTGAAAGTAGTAGCCTACAATAGGGAAAAATTCCAGGTAAACAGAAAGTATCCAGATAAAAATATTTTATGAATATTAAATGACGCTTACTCAGACTCGCTTGTGATGGGTCATGTGAAAGACACTAAATTGATGGGTCATGTGAAAGACACTAAATTGATGGGTCATGTGAAAGACACTAAATTGATGGGTCATGTGAAAGACACTAAATTGATGGGTCATGTGAAAGACACTAAATTGATGGGTCATGTGAAAGACACTAAATTGATGGGTCATGTGAAAGACACTAAATTGATGGGTCATGTGAAAGACACTAAATTGATGGGTCATGTGAAAGACACTAAATTGATGGTTCATATGAAAGACACTAAATTGATGGGTCATGTGAAAGACACTAAATTGATGGGTCATGTGAAAGACACTAAATTGATGGGTCATGTGAAAGACACTAAATTGATGGGTCATGTGAAAGACACTAAATTGATGGTTCATATGAAAGACACTAAATTGATGGGTCATGTGAAAGACACTAAATTGATGGTTCATATGAAAGACACTAAATTGATGGGTCATGTGAAAGACACTAAATTGATGGTTCATGTGAAAGACACTAAATTGATGGGTCATGTGAAAGACACTAAATTGATGGTTCATGTCAAAGACACTAAATTGATGGTTCATATGAAAGACACTAAATTGATGGTTCATATGAAAGACACTAAATTGATGGTTCATATGAAAGACACTAAATTGATGGTTCATGTGAAAGACACTAAATTGATGGGTCATGTGAAAGACACTAAATTGATGGTTCATGTGAAAGACACTAAATTGATGGTTCATATGAAAGACACTAAATTGATGGTTCATATGAAAGACACTAAATTGATGGTTCATATGAAAGACACTAAATTGATGGGTCATGTGAAAGACACTAAATTGATGGGTCATGTGAAAGACACTAAATTGATGGGTCATGTGAAAGACACTAAATTGATGGTTCATATGAAAGACACTAAATTGATGGGTCATGTGAAAGACACTAAATTGATGGTTCATATGAGACACTAAATTGATGGGTCATGTGAAAGACACTAAATTGATGGTTCATGTGAAAGACACTAAATTGATGGGTCATGTGAAAGACACTAAATTGATGGTTCATGTGAAAGACACTAAATTGATGGTTCATATGAAAGACACTAAATTGATGGTTCATATGAAAGACATTAAATTGATGGTTCATATGAAAGACACTAAATTGATGGTTCATATGAAAGACACTAAATTGATGGTTCATGTGAAAGACACTAAATTGATGGTTCATATGAAAGACACTAAATTGATGGTTCATGTGAAAGACACTAAATTGATGGTTCATGTGAAAGACACTAAATTGATGGGTCATGTGAAAGACACTAAATTGATGGTTCATGTGAAAGACACTAAATTGATGGTTCATGTGAAAGACACTAAATTGATGGTTCATGTGAAAGACACTAAATTGATGGTTCATATGAAAGACACTAAATTGATGGTTCATGTGAAAGACACTAAATTGATGGTTCATGTGAAAGACACTAAATTGATGGTTCATATGAAAGACACTAAATTGATGGTTCAAGTGAAAGACACTAAATTGATGGTTCATATGAAAGACACTAAATTGATGGGTCATGTGAAAGACACTAAATTGATGGGTCATGTGAAAGACACTAAATTGATGGGTCATGTGAAAGACACTAAATTGATGGGTCATGTGAAAGACACTAAATTGATGGTTCATATGAAAGACACTAAATTGATGGGTCATGTGAAAGACACTAAATTGATGGGTCATGTGAAAGACACTAAATTGATGGGTCATGTGAAAGACACTAAATTGATGGTTCATATGAAAGACACTAAATTGATGGTTCATATGAAAGACACTAAATTGATGGTTCATATGAAAGACACTAAATTGATGGTTCATATGAAAGACACTAAATTGATGGTTCATATGAAAGACACTAAATTGATGGGTCATGTGAAAGACACTAAATTGATGGTTCATATGAAAGACACTAAATTGATGGTTCATATGAAAGACACTAAATTGATGGTTCATATGAAAGACACTAATTTGATGGTTCATATGAAAGACACTAAATTGATGGTTCATATGAAAGACACTAAATTGATGGGTCATGTGAAAGACACTAAATTGATGGTTCATATGAAAGACACTAAATTGATGGTTCATATGAAAGACACTAAATTTATGGTTCATATGAAAGACACTAAATTTATGGTTCATGTGAAAGACACTAAATTGATGGTTCATGTGAAAGACACTAAATTGATGGTTCATATGAAAGACACTAAATTGATGGTTCATATGAAAGACACTAAATTGATGGGTCATGTGAAAGACACTAAATTGATGGGTCATGTGAAAGACACTAAATTGATGGTTCATATGAAAGACACTAAATTGATGGGTCATGTGAAAGACACTAAATTGATGGTTCATATGAAAGACACTAAATTGATGGGTCATGTGAAAGACACTGAATTGATGGGTCATGTGAAAGACACTAAATTGATGGTTCATGTGAAAGACACTAAAATGATGGTTCATATGAAAGAAAGGCTATAACCCCCAGCCACATCTTGCTAAGTGGATGGTCTCTACAGAAGGTGTAAACGGTACAGCCAAATGGTCACTTGCATAGTAGCAATATCAGAAACAGACAGTGTCAATATAAATAAAATAATATACAGTATGTACAATATCAATAACGATATCAGTGATAGATGGTAGTTATATGCATACAATCAGGGGTAAAGTGGCTGAGCAACAGGAAAAAATGTCAAATAGTATCAGCAACGTATGTGTGTTAGGAGAGAGTCAGTTGAATAGAGGCAGCAGATAGCGCTGATAACTGGTCCGTCCGAACCACGCGTGAACAAAGTAATCTATATTCGGGGAGCCTGTTTCTGTCCTGCCCTTGACGTTGGTGCAGGGCATGGGATGTCCGTAGCTTTTTCTTCGCAAAACTCCCTGATCTTCTCAAAAATATACATTTGTCTAGCTGTGTCCCGTCCAGGTGGTGCTTGTACAGGCATACCATCTATGGGAGGAAGGATGTCAGCGTTACGCAGCAGCTGAAACCTGGTCCTGACTGAGTCTGAACGCTCCTTAGCAACCACAGCATTGAAGCTGTAAAACAGGAAATAACAAAAATAATCATGTGAGATCAATAAACGTAGTGCCAGTCGCACACATGACTGTAAGTCGCTTTGGATAAAAGCGTCTGCTAAATGGCATATATTATTATATTATTATTATGTTGGAGGTCAATTAAATAATCCAAATGTGTTTATGATTTACATACCAAGTGTTGTCATCGATTCCTTGTAGAGATGCCACACCACTGCTTTAGTCACATGGGATGGCAGCAGCTTTCCACCAAGGGTTTGTTTCCTGGGTGGCATCCTGGTAATTGCATTGTCCTCTGCGTAGTTGTTGATGAAGTTTACCACTCGCTGCAAGTCCTCATGCTTCAGGTGTAATCTGGGCTTGCTTGGGCCAGCTCTCCTTTTGATGGGAGACAGGCAATAGAAACCTGTGTCTGCTGTTGACCAGAACATCATAGTGATTGAAGAGTGAAATAGGATTGTGTTGTTTTCCCCTTTGTTTTTGTCTTTAAACATTTGAATACTGTTTCTTAACTGGTGGTGCCTTTGTGGGTGTACTGCTCTCTCTGCCATGTGCCTTTGTGGGTATACTGCTCTCTCTGCCATGTGCCTTTGTGGGTATACTGCTCTCTCTGCCATGTGCCTTTGTGGGTGTACTGCTCTCTCTGCCATGTGCCTTTGTGGGTGTACTGCTCTCTCTGCCATGTGCCTTTGTGGGTGTACTGCTCTCTCTGCCATGTGCCTTTGTGGGTGTACTGCTCTCTCTGCCATGTGCCTTTGTGGGTGTACTGCTCTCTCTGCCATGTGCCTTTCTGGGTGTACTGCTCTCTCTGCCATGTGCCTTTGTGGGTGTACTGCTCTCTCTGCCATGTGCCATGTGGGTATACTGCTCTCTCTGCCATGTGCCATGTGGGTGTACTGCTCTCTCTGCCATGTGTGTTGACATGATGATTCGGTTGTGTGTGTTTGTGTCTATGGGAGGATGCTAAAATGTTTTTAATTATAAACCTGTTACCTACATCTAATACAAATATTGTATTCTGACACACTTTCAAATAGTGTATACAAGCTACTGATTATTATTATTTATTTATTTAACATTTTTAACTAGGCAAGTCAGTTAAGAACAAATTCTTATTTACAATGACAGCCAAACCCAGACAACACTGGGCCAATTGTGTGCCGCCCTATGGGACTCCCAATCACGGCCGGATGTGGTGCAGCCTGAATTCAAACCAGGGGCTGCAGTGCCTTGGACCGCTGGGCCACTCAGGTGTAAGGAGCTATAGATCCCATGACTTCCTCCCACACAAATCAAAGTATCACAGCATCTGCAGCTAAAGCCTTATACACCAAA
>NC_060181.1:71702939-71822939 GCF_021184085.1 Oncorhynchus gorbuscha
CTAGTCTGCCCAGTGCCGCCAGTGCCGCCAGTCTGCCCAGCGCCGTCTGAGCTACACGTCTGCCCAGCGCCGCCAGTGACGCCAGTCTGCCCAGCGCCGCCAGTCAGCCAGGATCCGCCAGATCCGCCAGGACTGCCAGGATCTGCCAGTCAGCCAGGATCCGGCAGTCTGCCAGGATCTGCCAGGACCCGCCAGTCGGCCAGGACCCGCCAGTCGGCCAGGACCCGCCAGTCGGCCAGGATCCGCCAGTCGGCCAGGATCTGCCAGTCAGCCAGGATCCGCCAGAAGTGCCAGTCAGCCAGGATCTGCCAGAACCGCCAGTCGGCCAGGATCCGCCAGTCGGCCAGGATCCGCCAGAACTTCCAGGATCTGCCAGTCTGCCAGGATCCGCCAGGATCCGCCAGTCAGCCAGGATCCGCCAGTCAGCCAGGATCCGCCAGGATCCGCCAGTCAGCCAGGATCTGCCAGGATCTGCCAGATCCGCCAGTCAGCCAGGATCTGCCAGTCAGCCAGGATCTGCCAGTCAGCCAGGATCTGCCGGAACCACCAGCCAGCCAGGATCTGGTAGATCCATCAACCTGCCTGAGCTTCCTCTCACTCCCGAGCTTCCTCTCACTCCCGAGCTTCCTCTCACTCCCGAGCTTCCTCTCACTCCCGAGCTTCCCCTCAGTCCCGAGCTTCCCCTCAGGCCCGAACTTCCCCTCAGTCCAGTGGGGCCCATTGTTAGGTTTCCTAGGCCAAGGTTAGCGGTGAGGGTCGCCACTCAAGGGACGCTAAGAAGCTTCTAAAGCCATGACATCATTTTCTGGAATTTTCCAAGCTGTTTAAAGGCACAGTCAACTTGGTGTATGTAAACCTCTGACCCACTGGAATTGTGATAATGTGAGGTATAAGTGAAATAATATATCTGTAAACAATTGTTCAAAAATGTACTTGTCATGCACAAAGCAGATGTCCTAACCAACTTGCCAAAACTATAGTTTGTAAACAAGAAATTTGTGGTGGTTCAAAAACAAGTTTTAATAATATCTCTCCACATACTGCTATGTTTTACTATCTTGGGACAATACTAAATCATCGTAAAACATTCATAAACCTACCTTCTCATCTACCATTTCTCCAACAACAGACTAGGCAGTGCTAGGAAATCTGGCAACAAGGAGGAACAAGCCTACCCTGGTTTATTTTCAGGCACTCACGCATGACAAACATCTGAAAACTGTAACTTGGCTGACAGATAATGTGAAGGGGCCTCCAATAAGACACTGGACCCTCATTAGCACCAAGGCCAACCAATCAACACAGGGGGATCAGTCCATTGCTAACAGTTGCTAATTACAGCTAGGCTTCCTCCAAATGGTGCCTTATCCCTTACATTGTGCACTACTTTTGACCAGTGCACTATACAGTATATGGGCCCTGGTCAAAAGTAGTGCACTGCAGGGAATATGATACCATCTAGACACAGGTCCTACAGTCAGTAAATGCCCTATACGTTTCAGCTCTCATCCTTCTCATGTTCTCCATCCAGTCACTAAGCCATTTTCCATCTTATGAGCAGCATTATGGCCAGTCTTGAATTTGCTGGTAGAGAAGGGCTCAGTCGCAAATGGTACTCTATTCTCTGTGTGGTGCACTAGTTTTGGTCAAAACCCTGGTCAAAAGTATGCCACCTGGGATGCAGAGAAGGGATACAGACATAGGGTACAGTCACAGTGATAATAGTAGAATAGTAACAGCAACAGGGAGTAGAGAAGAGAGCCTTCAATACTCGGTGGTATGTTCTGCTATGCTCTGCTCTCCGCTCAACAACAGGCTCCCTAATCCCCTCTATCCCCGTCATCCTCCCTCGCTGACCATTTTGCTGCTGGGTTTGGCATGAATTATATAAATTCAGAGACAGGACATTTCACCAGCATACATAACAGCAGGTATTACAGTATAATACACCATCATTTGACGTTTCATAGAACATTTAGCCTACTTTTCAATAACTTCCCTAATTTCAGTAAGGAAATTCAGGTTGAACATGAATTCAAGTTATATGAATAGTAGACAATTATTGAAGACAATACAGGAATGTAACGGCAGGGGGGAAACTTGCACAATGATAATATCTGGTTAAGCATGGTAGAAAATGACAGGGAACCGTTTGGAGATTATGGGAAAAGTATTAGATCAAAATTGAAGACACAACATTACACCTGACCCAAGACTGGCTCCAAAAATGACCTGTTGATTTGATGTGCATTTTACATTTACTGTACTTTTCGCCGTAATTGTTGATAACTAAATCTGAAAATACTCTGTATACATTCAGTAACATGATAAGAATATTCCCAGACAATGCGGGGTAAGTGCAACGTAAGACAAAGAAATTACCAGGGTGCGGGGACTAACTGGTGTCTTCAAGTAGCCAAACACCTCTCCAAAGTTTGTACAGTTTCTAAGTAATTTCAATGCACTTTTATTACTCAGAGAAGAGTCTTAAACCATAAGGTTATTTTTTAAACTAGCCTAGCTGTGCTGTTGGGGAACTAGAGCAAGCAGACTTGTATTTGTTTGTTTAGAACACAACCCTGCATCCCGTCATCACACAATTACTGTTGTTTACACAATCCAGAAACAACCCATTTTAAATCGCAAACTGGGTCAGGGGGGAATCATTTGAAAGCTTGTTCTATTTACAACATAGCTAGCTAAATGATAAAACATGATCTTACAGGTTTTAGGCTTTAATTTACAGCATTTCCCTGCAAAGGTTGCCCAATTAGTGAGAGTGATGGTTGCAATTTCTTGCTGCGTGCGGTGTTCAAGTTCAGAACGGCTGTCAGTCAAAACCCCTACAGAGCTGTGAAGTGCAGAGCCTGAGCTCTGATGTCATTTGTCGCATGTTACCGTACAGCCAGCCACTGTGCTCCAATTTAGGTGCTTATCAGTGCCCAAATCTGCCATTTTCAACCCATATACGGGTATGAGTATAACTTAAGTAGCTTTTACTTCTCTAAATACTGAAACCATCTGATACAGGACTGATGTACAGCACTAGATGGCAGCACTTAGATTAGGCCTGTTGTCGGTTAGGGTTGGTTTGACTGCACCACAACAGGTGAGACCGGTGCAAAAGCAGGCAGCATTCTGTGAAGATCCAGTGTGACTTTAACCTGGCAGAAATAAGGTACTCTTAACACTATGATGTCACACTGGTGGGCCTAGTTGCACTTACTTACTTGTTGCAATAGTTTTTCAGTACCTGCAGCAGCTGATACTATCAATAGCTGCATACATGTGACTCATGCTCCTCTTAATTGTGTTTCATTGTTTGTTTTTCATGATCATTAGGGTTCTATAAAAAAAATCTAAGTGATTGAATGGAGAGCCTCTTATCTTCTAACTTGTGCACAAGTACCACTAAACCCAACCTTGGATTTCTGTGAAAGTCTGAGTTGTACATGAGCCAACATAAAGTTAGGATCAAGCCCTGCGTGGTGACTGGAGGATAACATCAAGGGAAGCATCCAAAGGACATCATTTATACCCAAATGACCTCAGGTAGTTCTTGGAGTGAAAGATAAAATCCCTTGTGGTGGTGGATGTCCCTCCCTCCGACCATTCCTCAGTTTAGTGTTAGGTTACCACTGCCCCCCCCCCCCCACATTTCTCAATTCAATTCAATTTCAATTTAAGGGCTTTATTGGCATAGGAAACACAAGTGAACTAGATAATAAACAAAAGTGAAAAAAACTATAAAAAAGAAACAGTAAACATTACACGCACAAAAGACGTTTCAAATGTCCTATTATATCTGTATACAGTGTTGTAATGATGTGCAAATAGTTGAAGTACAAAAGGGAAAATAAATAAACATAAATATAGGTTGTATTTACAATGGTTTTGTTCTTTACTGGTTGCCCTTTTCTTGTGGCAACAGGTCACAAATCTTGCTGCTGTGATGGCACAATGTGGTATTTCACCCAATAGATATGGTTGTTTGTCAAAATGTGATTTGATTTCGAATTATGTATGGGTCTGTGTAATCTGAGGGAAATATATGTCTTTAATATAGTCTTACATTTGGCAGGAGGTTAATAAGTGCAGCTCAGTTTCCACCTCATTTTGTGGGCAGTGCACATAGCCTGTCTTCTCTTGTGAGCCATGCAGGTCTTTCTCAAAAGCAAGACTATGCTCACTGAGTCTGTACAGAGTCAAAGATTTACTTAATTTTGGGTCAGTCACAGTGGTCAGGTATTCTGCCACTGTGTACTCTCTGTTAAGGGCCAAATAGCATTCTAGCTTGCTCTGTTTTTTTGTAAATTCTTTCCAATGTGTCAAGTAATTATCTTTTTGTTTTCTCGTGATTTGTTTGGGTTTAATTGTGTCTAATCTCTAATTGTCTTTAATCCCCCCCTCCCTCCATCCCTCCCCACCACTCTCTCTCTCTCTTCCCCCCTCTTCTCTCTTTTTCTCTCTGTCAGTCACAGGCTAAGTGCAGATTTGTACTTTGTTTAGCCTGGCCTTGTTTAATGACTGTCTGGCCAGTTGAGGGGCTGTGAGTATCACAGTGAGCCACCAGCCCACCAGCCCTACAGCAGGCCAGAGAGACTGCATCATTCAGCCCCCTTAAGGAGTCATGGCCCCTTTCTTGGAAATCCCAAGAAACTTCACACCTCTCCGCCCTATAAATAGGTCCCATCTGTCCCCTAGACTCAGTTACAGCCTCATTCCTTTTGGAGTGCCTGAATGGCTTGGGGTTGGGAGTTGATGGGGGGCATGAAGGCAGGTGGTGGTGGTGGAAGGAGAGGGGGGAGAACCGAAACACAGTCCAAAAGCAATACAGCAATATACCCACCACTCACCACCAACAACTCAACACAACAAAGATAGAGGGCTGACTGCTGACTCGTCTAGTCCTTATTGTACTGTACACTCGAATCGAGTTTGGTGTTTTGCTTGCATGGTTGGTAACTTGGTATACAAAACCTGAACCACTTTTTCATCGAGCCTGATATTCACTAGCCTGGATGCCGGACTGTTTCTGCTCTCTTCCTCTCCTTCAAACATTGGTGTGACAATGAGTGACAAGGAGTTGGCAAGACAGCAGAAACAGATCTGGGACCAGGCTAGGTGTTCACCATTGTGTCTTAACCCTAAAAGCGCCAATATATTGTTTGCTTAAATGTCAACTGCCCCTAAGAACCAACTTCTCGTGGCATCGATATGAGTCAAACACTTTCATTCCAGTGTCAAAATTGACCAAAGTGTAAATAGGATCATTTTGATCAGTCTCATCCAAAACAGAGTTTTGTAAATTAGTTTGTCACAACTTACTGGAGAGTTGGGTATGTATTACTTACACTGAGTATACAAAGCATTAGGAACATCTTCTTAATATTGAGTTGCACCCCGTTTGCCCTCAGAACAATTCATCAGGGCATGTACTCTACAAGGTGTGAAGGTTGCCAGGTGGCAACGTCGTTTTAGAGAATTTGGCAGTATGTACAACTGACCTCACAACTGCAGACCACTTGTAACAACGTCAGCCCAGGGCCTCCACATCCGACTTCTTCACTTGCGGGATCGTCTGAGACCAGCGACCCGGACAGCTGGTAAAACTGTGGGTTTGCACAACCGAAGAAGTTCTGCACCAACTGTCAGAAACTGTCTCAGGGAAGCTAATTTGCGTTCTTGTCGTCCTCATCAGGGTGAAATCAAAATCAAATGTTATTTGTCACATGCGCTGAATACAAAAGGTGTAGTGAAATGCTTACTTTACAAGCCCTTAACCAACAATGCAGTTTTAAGAAAAATAAGTGTGTCACGACTTGGTCATTGTATTTTGTGTTTTTGTTATATGTTTGGGTAGGCCAGGGTGTGACATGGGTTTATATGTTGTTTTCGTATTGGGGTTTGTATTATTTGGGATCGCGGCTGATTAGGGGTGTTGTATAGGCTTGGCTGCCTGAGGCGATTCTCAATCAGAGTCAGGTGATTCTCGTTGTCTCTGATTGGGAACCGTATTTAGGGAGCCATAGTTTCGCTTTGTATTTCGTGGGTGATTGTTCCTGTCTCTGTGTAGTGTTCACCAATAGGCTGTAATAGGTTTCTCGTTCCGTTTGTTGTTTTTGTATTGAGTTATTTCATGTATCATTTCGTTTTGTTCATTAAAGATCATGAGTAACAAACACGCTGCATTTCGGTCCGACTCTCTTCCTTCAACAGACGAACGCCGTTACAGAATCACCTAACACCACAATCGGACCGAGCAGCGTGTTAACAGGCAGCAGCGAAAGGAGGACGTTATGGACGGTAGAGGCATGGAGTATACGACGTGGGAAGAAATCGACAGGTGGGCGGCTGACCCAGAGAGAGGGCAGGAGCCCGCCTGGGATTCCCTGGAACAATGCGAAGAGGGCTATAGGCGAATGGAGTCGAAAAGGAAAACACAGCGACACAGAGCGAAAACCGAAAGTAACCCCCAAATATGTATTGGGGAAGGGCGCAGAGAGAGAGTGGCTGAGTCAGGAGTCAGACCTGAGCCTACTCTCTCTGTTAATTGTGAGGAGCAGCAATAAAAGGACTTCTGGTCTTGGGAGATGATATTAGACGGAAAAGGACCCGTCCCAAGGAAGAAGTAGAGGAGAGGCGCTGGTGTGAGGAGGCAGCACGGCGACGTGGTTGGAAGCCCGAAAAGCAGCCCAAAAAAATTATTGGGGGTGGGCTAGAAGGGAGTATGGCTATGCCAGGTAGGAGACCTGCGCAAACTCCCTGTGCTCACCGTTGGGCTAGAGAGACCGGGCAGGCACCGTGTTATGCTATGGAGCGCACGGTGTTTCCAGTGCAGGAGCATAGACCGGTGCTGCACATACCAGCCCTTCCTATTGGCCGGGCTAGAGTGGGCATTGAGCCAGGTAAGCTTGGGCAGGCTCGGGTCTATCCAGAGCCACCTCCACACATCAGTCCTCCGGTAGCAGCTCCCCGCACCAGGCTTCCTGTGCGTGTCCTCAATCCTGTAGCACCAGTTCCAGCACCACGCACCAGGCCTTCTGTGCACCTCGCCTGTTCAGCACAGCCAGAGCCTTCTTTCCCTCCTGCGCTACTGGTCTCCTGTCTGTTCAGTGCTATTAGAGCCTTCCTTCCCTCCTGCGCTGTCGGAGTCTCCCGCCTGTTCAGCGCTATCAGAGCCTTCCTTCTCTACAGCGCTGCCGGAGCCTCCTGCCTGTTCGGAGCAGCCTGAGCTGTCAGTCTGCATGAAGCAGCTAGAGCTGCCAGTCTGCAAGGAGCTGCTAGTCTGCAAGGTGCTGCCAGCCTGCATGGAGCAGTCAGAGCTGTCAGCCTGCATGGAGCAGTCAGAGCTGTCAGTCTGCATGAAGCAGCCAAAGATGTCAGTCTGCATGAAGCAGCCAGAGCTGTCAGTCTGCATGAAGCAGCCAGAGCTGCCAGTCTGCAAGGAGCTGCCAGTCTGCAAGGTCCTGCCAGCCTGCATGGAGCAGTCAGAGCTGTCAGCCTGCATGGAGCAGTCAGAGCTGTCAATCTGTATGAAGCAGCCAGAGCTGTCAGCCTGCATGGAGCAGTCAAAGCTGTCAGTCTGTTCGAAGCAGCCAGAGATGTCAGTCTGCATGAAGCAGCCAGAGCTGTCAATCTGCATGAAGCAGCCAGAGCTGTCAGTCTGCATGAAGCAGCCAGAGCTGTCAGTCTGCATGAAGCAGCCAGAGCTGTCAGTCTGCATGAAGCAGTCAGAGCTATCAGTCTGCATGAAGCAGCCAGAGATGTCAGTCTGCATGAAGCAGCCAGAGCTATCAGTCTGTAAGAAGCAGCCAGAGCTGTCAGTCTGCATAGAGCAGATAGATCCGCCAGTCAGTCATGATCTTCTAGATCTGCCAGACAACCAGTCTCTTCCAGATCTGCCAGACAACCAGTCTCTTCCAGATCTGCCAGACAACCAGTCTCTTCCAGATCTGCGAGTCAACCAGTCTCTTCCAGATCTGCCAGTCAACCAGTCTCTTCCAGATCTGCCAGTCAACCAGTCTCTTCCAGATCTGCCAGTCAACCAGAATCTTCCAGATCTGCTAGTCAACCTGAATCTTCCAGTTCCGCCAGCCAGCCAGGATTTACCAGAGCCTACTACCTGCCTGAGCTTCATCTCAGTACTGGGCTTCCTCTCAGTACTGGGCTTCCTCTCGGTACTGGGCTTCCCCTCAGTCCCGGGCTGCCCCTCAGTCCCGGGCTGCTTCTGTCCCGAGCTGCCCCTCTGTCCCGAGCTGCCCCTCTGTCCCGAGCTGCCCCTCTGTCCCGAGCTGCCCCTCAGTCCAGTGGGGATCTGGGTGAGGACTATTAGGCCATGGTCGGCGGAGAGGGTGGATTATCCCAGGACGCGAAGGGGAGGAACAAGGACATTAATGGAGTGGGGTCCACGTCCCGAGTCGGAGCCGCCACCATGGACAGACGCCCACCCGGACCCTCCCTATGGTTTGTGGTGCGTCCGGGAGTCCGCACCTTAGGGGGGGTTCTGTCACGCCTTGGTCATTGTATTTTGTGTTTTTGTTATATGTTTGGGTAGGCCAGGGTGTGACATGGGTTTATATGTTGTTTTCGTATTGGGGTTTGTATTATTTGGGATCGCGGCTGATTAGGGGTGTTGTATAGGCTTGGCTGCCTGAGGCGATTCTCAATCAGAGTCAGGTGATTCTCGTTGTCTCTGATTGGGAACCGTATTTAGGGAGCCATAGTTTCGCTTTGTATTTCGTGGGTGATTGTTCCTGTCTCTGTGTAGTGTTCACCAATAGGCTGTAATAGGTTTCTCGTTCCGTTTGTTGTTTTTGTATTGAGTTATTTCATGTATCGTTTCGTTTCGTTCATTAAAGATCATGAGTAACAAACACGCTGCATTTCGGTCCGACTCTCTTCCTTCAACAGTCGAACGCCGTTACAAAGTGTTAAGTATGTACTAAAATAAACTGAAGTAAAAAAAAGTTAAATCATGAAAAAGTAAAAATAACAAATAATTAAAGTGCAACAATAAAATAACAGTAACGTGGCCATATACAGGTGGTACAGGTTTGAGGTAATGTGAGGGGCACAGGTTAGCCGAGGTAATTGAGGTAATATTTATATGTAGGTAGAGGTAAAGTGACTATGCATAGATAATACCAGAGTTGTGGGGGGGGGGTAGCCATTTGATTAGCTGTTCAGGAGTCTTATGGCTTTGGGGTAAAAGCTATTGAGAAGCCTCGGTAGCAGGGAGAACAGTCTATGACTAGGGTAGCTGGAGGAAACTTGGCCCCAGTGATGAACTCGGCCGTATGCACTACCCTCTGTCGTGCCTTGCAGTCGGAGGCCGAGCAGTTGCCATGCCAGGCAGTGATGCAACCAGTCAGGATGCTCTCGATGGTGCAGCTGTAGAGCTTTTTGAGGATCTGAGGACCCATGCGAAATCTTTTCCGTCTCCGAGGGGGAATAGGCATGCCCTCTTCATGATTGTCTTGGTGTGTTTGGACCATGATAGTTTGTTGGTGTTGTGGACACCAAGGAACTTGAAGCTCTCAACCTGCTCCACTACAGCCCCGTCAATGAGAATGGGGGCGTGCACGGCCCTCCTTTTCCTGTAGTCCACAATCATCTCCTTTGTTTTATTCACATTGAGGGAGATGTTGGTATCCTGGCACCACACTGCCAGGTCTCTGACCTCCTCCTTATAGGCTGTCACATCGTTGTCAGTGATCAGGCCTACCACTGTTGTGTCATCTGCAAACTTAACGATGGTGTTGGAGTCGTGCTTGGCCATGTAGTCATGGGTGAGCCGGGAGTACAGGAGGGAACTGAGCTCGCACCCCTGAGGGGCCCCCGTGTTGAGGATCAGCATGGCAGATGTGTTGTTACCTACGGCCCGTCAGGAAGTCCAGGATCCAGTTTCAGAGGGAGGTGTTTAGTCCCAGGGTCCTTAGCTTAGTGATGAGCTTTTTTTCCTCTAATCCATGGCTTCTGGTTGGGGTATGTACGTATGGTCATTGTGGGGACGACGTCATCGATACACTTATTCATGAAGCCTGTGACTGATGTGGTGTACTCCTCAATGCAATTGGAAGAATCCTGGAACATTTTCCAGTCTGTGCTAGCAAAACAGTCCTGTAGCTTAACATCTGCGTCATCTGACCACTTCCATATTGAGCGAGTCACTGGTACTTCCTGATTCTGTTTTTGCTTGTAAGCAGGAATCAGGAGGATAGAGTTATGGTCAGATTTGACAAATTGAGGGCGAGGGAGAGCTTTGTACGCGTCTCTGTGTGTGGAGTAAAGATTTTCTTTTCTTCTGGTTGCACATGTAACATGCTGGTAGAAATTAGGTAAAACAGATTTTAGTTTCCCTGCATTAAAGTCCCCGGCCATTAGGAGAGCCACCTCTGGATCAGCATTTTCTTTCTTCTTATGGCCTTATACAGCTCGTTGAGTGCGGTCTTAGTGCCAGCATTGGTTTGTAAAGGTAAATAGACAGCTATGAAAATATAGATGAAAACTATTTTGTTAAATAGTGTGGTCGGCAGCTTATCATGTGATAGTCTACCTCTACTTCCTTAATATTAGATTTCATGCACCAGCTGTTATTAACAAATAGACACAGACCGCCACCCCTTGTCTTACCGGAGGCAGCTGTTCTATCTTGCTGATGCACGGAAACTCAGCTATATGTTATCCATATCGTCGTTAAGCCACGACTCGGTGATATTACAGTTGTTAATGTCCCATTGGTAGGATAGTCTTGATCGCAGCTCATCCAGTTTATTATCCAATGATTGCACATTGGCTAATAGGAGGGATGGTAGAGGCGGGTTACCAACTCACCGTCTGATTTTTACAAGGCACCCCGACTTATGACCCCTATATTGCCTTCTCTTCTGTATGCAAATTATGGGGATTTGAGCCTTGCCTGGTGTCTGAAGTAAATTCTTTGCGTCTGCCCTGTTAAAGAAAAAATCTTCGTCCAGTATGAGGGGAGTAATCGCTATTCTGATATCCAGAAGCTCTTTTCGGTCATAAGAGACGGTACAAAATAAGTTACAAATAACACGAACAAACACACACAATAGCACAATCGGTTAGGAGCCCGTAAAACGGCAGCCATCTCCTCCGGCGCCATTATTACCTGACTGCAGTTGTAACTGGCTTCAGTGGGCAAATGCTCACCTTCGATGGCCACTGGCATGCTGGAGTAGAGTGCTCTTCACGGACATCTACCGATCCAACAGATGCATATATCTATTCCCAAGACATGCCACAAGAGTCCTCTTCACAGTCCCGAAGTCCAGAACAGTCTATGGGAGGCTCACAGTACTACATAGAGCCATGACTACATGGAACTCTATTCCACATCAAGTAACTGAAGCAAGCAGTAAAATAAGATTTAAAAAACATCTTATGGAACAGCGGGGACTGTGAAGCAACACAAACATTGGCACAGAAAGATGCATACACACACACACACGGTAACATATGCACTATACATACACATGGACTTAGTACTGTAGATAAATCAAATCAAATCACATTTTATTGGTCACATACACATGGTTAGCAGATGTTAATGCGAGTGTAGCGAAATGCTTGTGCTTGTAGTTCCGACCATGCAGTAATATCTAACAAGTAATCTAACAATTCCTAACAATTTCACAACAACTACCTTATATACACACAAGTGTAAAGGAATGAACAAGAATATGTACATATAAATATATGGATAAGCGATGGCCGAACGGCATAGGCAAGATGCAGTAGATGGTATAGAGTTCAGTATATACATATGAGATGAGTAATGTAGGGTATAAGGTGGTATTGTTGTTAGTGACTAGTGATACATTTATTACATCCAATTTTTAATTATGAAAGTGGCTAGAGATTTGAGTCAGTATGTTTGCAGCAGCCACTCAATGTTAGTGATGGCTGTTTAACAGTTTTTCAGTCTCTCGGTCCCAGCTGTGATGCACCTGTACTGACCTCACCTTCTGGATGATAGCGGGGTGAATAGGCAGTGGCTCAGGTGGATGTTGTCCTTGATCTTTTGGCCTTCCTGTGACATCGGGTAGTGTAGGTGTCCTGAAGGGCAGGTAGTTTGACCCCGGTGATGCATTGTGCAGACCTCAGTACCCTCTGGAGAGCCTTATGGTTGTGGGCGGAGCAGTTGCCGTACCAGGCGGTGATACAGCCCGATAGGATGCTCTTGATTGTGCATCTGTAAAAGTTTGTGAGTGCTTTTGGTGACAAGCCGAATTTCTTCAGCCACCTGAGGTTGAAGAGACACTGTTTCGCCGCCTTCACCACACTGTCTGTAAGGGTGGACCATTTCAGTTTGTCCGTGATGTCTATGTTGAGGAACTTAAAACTTTCCACCTTCTCCACTACAGTCACGTCGATGTGGATAGGGGGCTGCTCCCTGTGCTGTTCCCTGAAGTCCATGATCATCTCCTTTGTTTTGTTGACGTTGAGTGTGAGGTTATTTTCCTGACACCACACTTTGAGGGCCCTCACCTCCTCCCTGTAGGCCGTCTCGTCAATGTTGGTAATCAAGCCTACCACTGTAGTGTCTTCTGCAAACTTAAAGATTGAGTTGGAGGCGTGCATGGCCACGCAGTCATGGGTGAACAGGGAGTACAGGAGAGGGCTGAGAACGCACCCTTGTGGGGCCCCAGTGTTGAGGATCAGCGGGGTGGAGATGTTGTGTCCTACCCTCACCACCTGGGGGCGGCCCGTCAGAAAGTCCAGTACCAAGTTGCACAGGGCGGGGTTGATACCCAGGGTCTCGAGCTTAATGATGAGTTTGGAGGGTACTATGGTGTTAAATGCTGAGCTGTAGTCAATGAACAGCATTCTCACATAGGTATTCCTCTTGTCCAGGTGGGTTAGGGCAGTGTGCAGTGTGATTGCGATTGCGTCGTCTGTGGATATATTGGGGCGGGTCTAGTGTGTCAGGTAGGGTGGAGGTGATATGATCCTTGACTAGTCTCTCAAAGCACTTCATGATGACGGAAGTGAGTAGTATGGGGTGGTAGTGGTTTAGCTCAGTCCGTAAACACACCAGCCAGCTGTTCTGCGCATGCTCTGAGGATGCGGCTAGGGTGCCGTCTGGTCTGGCAGCCTTGCAAGGGTTAACGTGTTTAAATGTTTTACTCACATTGGCTGTGGTGAAGGAGAGCCTGCAGGTTTTAGTGGCGGGCCGTGCTAGTGGCACTGTACTGTCCTCAAAGCGAGCAAATAAGTTGTTTAGTTTGTCTGGGAGCAAGACATCGGTGTCCGCGACGGGGCTGGTTTTCTTTTTGTAGTCCGTGATTGACTGTAGACACTGCCACATGCCTCTCTGTCTGAGCTGTTCAATTGCGACTCTACCTTGTCTCTATACTGACGCTGAGTTTGTTTGATTGCCTTGCAGAGGGAATAGCTACACTGTTTGTATTCGGTCATGTTTCCGGTTGCCCTGATTAAAAGCAGTGGTTGCTCTTTCAATCCACGGTTTCTGGTTGGGGAAGGTTTTAGATATGTGGTAGTGGTGTGTGGCAGTGGTATGTGGTAGTGGTGCAGTATGGGCCTGAGGGCACAAAGTGTGTTGTGAAGTCTGTGGATGTATTTTAATGTTTTAAAATTGTATAAACTGACTAATTTTTGCTGGAGGAACTAATTGGCAGGAACTAATGGGGATCCATAATACATAGATTAGGGCCTAATTAATTTTTTTCAAATGACTGATTTTCTCATAAGACCTGTAACTCAGTAAAATCTTTGAAATTGTTGCATGTTGCATTTATATTTTTGTTCATTGTACAGTATGTGTTTTTGAGCTTTGACATGATTGATGTATGTCCATTTTAAAGTGGTTAAAATTCATACATAAGTTGATGACGTTAGCCACAACAAATTGGAATTCATAACATATGTTTTGAAATTTTTTAAAACATTGTACAAATTGCAATTCCCAACATATTTTCAAAATTACAATTCGTAACATATCATACAAATTGTAATTCATAACATATCATTAAAAATGGATGATGGTCTACCACAAATGAATACATAAAATACCAAATGTAACATACAATTTTCAATGGAGTGTCTCGTGTGTACGTATAGAATAATACGAAATGATCTGAGACCACATTGCTCCCTCACATAAAACAGTAGCACTTGACATTCCCCCGTACTTGCATTGACTTTGCTGACAGCTACTTTGAGGGACAAATGTACTTAGTGAGATATGTGGTTGTCCCACCTAGCTATCTAGCTATCTTAAGATGAATGCAGTAACTGAAAGTTGCTCTGAAAGTTGCTCTGCTAAATGACTAAAATGGAAATGTAAAATGTCTAGCTAATCATAGGATTTAGCCAACTTGCTTTCAATAATGTTTCAACTCGAATTGGCAAGCTAACGTTAGCTAGCTAGCCAACTCCTTTCTACTAGGACAAAGATATGATAACTAACCCGGGTTTGCAAGCTAGCATTTGGGGGCTTCGTCTGCTAACTCAAAACAACATGCTTGTTCTCATTAAAGTTTATTGCATATTTTCTAGGGCAGAAATAAATGAAGGATGGTACTTGTCTACTACAATTATAGCTATTGCTCTGGCAGCAAATAGCAAAACGTATCAGCAACCATTCAGCAATATACACAGATGGTTGCATAGTAACAGCATCAGCGTTACCTGCCTGAATCTATTCTGTAGTTACAGTCCCTCTATTAGCATATACATTACTTCTAAACTAGAGAACTATACTATCTCACTATATTTCTTCAGTGTTGATATTTTATTTAATTCCCAGGTTACGTATAAAACCTGGTGGATTTGTTGTTCAGCAGTGTCGTGGGAAGCCCCCACCAAATCGCGAGATGTTACAGAAGGCTGAGGCAGTGGCCAGACACTTGTCCTGCTTCAGAGTAATGGAGGACGCTTGAATCAGGTTGGTCACATTTGATCTGGTCAATGGTCAAAATACTATTTGTCCTGGAATTCACCTAACCAAATCACACTAACCAATTCACCTGTAGTCAGTGCTGTGTGTATATGTGTGTCTTGTATGTTGTAAGGCGGTGCTACAATGTATATGCCGGGAGTCAGGAAGCAGGTGCAGAAGGTGAGTTTAATGATGAAACAATGCAAATGAACAAACATAAGAAGCGTACTGAACGTGAAAAGAAACAATACAACCTAATGAGTGATACTACTGAAGGGCTAAATAAAGGGAGAGTAATCAGGGTAATGTTGAAGTCCAGGTGTGCGTAACTATGGGGAGCAGGTGTGCGCAAATATGGTTGCCAGATGTGCATAATGTGGGTTGCCAGGACCGGTGGTTAGTAGACCTGCGGGAGGGACTGTATGGTAACAGTCTTTCTCTCACTCTCTCCCTATCCCTCTGTGATACAGGAGCTGGGTCAGGTGATTACTATTAAGACAGTACATCACACATGTTTAGTAATATCACTCTTTCAATAGGTGTCACTCATCAACTCCACCTCGCTTTTCTACAGATGGGCAGAAGAGATAGTTTTGAAATGGAATCCACTGACTGAAAGAAAGGTTGATACTGATGTCTGAATTAGGAGAGACCTTGCACTCAGTATTAAAATGATACGAGACACATCTATTACTTTTTATTGTCTTTTGTTATTATTGAATCGAATGGTACTATCTTCAAACATGTCAGGGAACACCTGTCTTATATGGGACACTATACAAAGAGGTATATTATTTGCACATTGTTATATTAGCAGACCACTGTGTCTACAGTATTATGTGAAGTGTGATTTATTCTACATGGAACTGTTACACGAGACAAATAGATACTATAGGATATTGGTCAAGATGGCGCAGACAGACATGGCAGCTCTGCTTCTAGCTCCTAAGCAACTTTGCCGTATTTAGTTTTTTTGTGTGGTATTTCTTACATTACTTGCAGCCGTAAGTAACTTTTGGATGTAAGAGCGGCGGTAATTATGACCAGGAATACGACATTCCCGATTTGGATCCTTTGTTCCGACCCCCCAAGGTAATTGAACTTACCTTGGAGTGGACTTCTAATCCGACTCAGGAGGCGTGCACACCATCCAGATCATGACTCCATTTTGCTCATCCCTCAAACAGGAAGTACCCGTGGTAAGGTCTATTCAACACTGGTCTGACCAATCGGAATCCATGTTTCAAGATTGCTTTCACCACGCGGATGTAACGGATGTGAAAAGCTAGCTTAGTTAGCGGTGGTGCGCACTAAATAGTGTTTCAATCGGTGACGTCACTTGCTCTGAGACCTTGAAGTAGTGGTTCCCCTTGCTCTGCAAGGGCCACGGCTTTTGTGGAGCGATGGTTAACGATGCTTCGTGGGTGACTGTTGTTGATGTGTGCAGAGGGTCCCTGGTTCGCGCCCGGGTATGGGCGAGGGGACGGTCTAAAGTTATACTGTTACATTGGTGCCGTGACCCGGATCACTGGTTGCTGCGGAAAAGGAGGAGGTCAAAAGGGGGGGTGAGTGTAACGGATGTGAAACGGCTAGCTTAGAAGGAAGGTTTTTGATACTGTTAACCATGAGATTCTCATCATAAAATTGTCCAAGTTCAACTTTTCCCCTGATGCCTTGAGATGGATGAAATCATACCTTGAAGGCAGAACTCAGTGTGTCAGAGTGAGCAATGAGCTGTCGCCCACTCGTAGCTATGATGTGGGCGTGCCCCAAGGGTCAATACTGGGGCCCCTCCTGTTCAGCCTGTACATTAATGATCTGCCTTCTGTCTGTACTGGGTCTGAAGTTCTGTATGCAGATGATACAGTGATATATGTACATGCAAAGAGCAAACAACAAGCTGCACAAGAACTCACTACTGTAATGGTCCAGGTTACACAGTGGCTCAGTGACTCGTGTTTGCATCTCAATGTGAAAAAAACTGTTTGCATGTTCTTCACAAAGAGGGCAACAGATGCTACTGAGCCAGATGTCTATGTGTCAGGGGAGAAGCTCCAGGTGGTATCCGATTTTAAGTACCTTGGCATCATACTTGATTCCAACCTCTCTTTTAAAAAGCATGTGAAAAAGGTCATTCAAATAACTAAATTCAACCTAGCTAATTTCCGATTTATATGAAATTGTTTGACTACAGAGGTAGCAAAACTGTACTTCAACTCTATGATACTCCCCCACTTAACATACTGCTTGACTAGTTGGGCCCAAGCTTGCTGTACAACATTAAAACCTATTCAGTCTGTCTACAAACAGGCTCTCAAAGTGCTTGATAGGAAGCCCAATAGTATATGCCATTTAGCAGACGCTAAATAGCCATCATCATTGTCACATCCTTAGAAAGCATGAGCTCTTGAGTTGGGAAAATCTTGTGCAATACACCGACGCATGTCTTGTATTCAAGATCCTTAATGGCCTGGCTCCCCCTCCACTCAATATTTTTGTTAAACAGAAAACCCAGACATATGGCAGCAGATCCACAAGGTCTGCCATGAGAGGTGACTGTATAGTTCCCCTAAGGAAAAGCATCTTTAGTAAATCTGCATTCTCTGTGAGAGCTTCCCATGTCTGGAATACACTGCCATCAGACACACATAACTGCACCACATATCACACTTTCACAAAATGCTTGAAGACATGGCTAAAGGTCAATCAGATTTGTGAACATGGTCCCTAGCTGTGTGTTGCCGCTTTCCATGTTGTCTGTTGTCTGTAGCTTGTGAGGTGTGGAAACACTTTGTTGCTTTTATGAATTTTTGTCTTGCTGCTTTTTGTTCTATGTTGCTCTGTCTGTATGCTACGTCTTGCTTGTCCTATGTTGCTCTGTCTGTATGCTATGTCTTGCTTGTCCTATGTTGCTATGTTTTGCTTGTTCTATGTTGCTATTGTCTATATTGTAATTGTTTTTAATAACCTGCCCAGGGACTGCGGTTGAAAATTAGCCGGCTGGCTAAAACCGGCACTTTTACTGAAACGTTGATTAATGTGCACTGTCCCTGTAAAAATAAAAACTAAACTAAACTAAACTAAACTAACTAGTTAGCGGTGGTGCGCGCTAAATAGTGTTTCAATCGGTGACGTCACTTGCTCTGAGACCTTGAAGTAGTGGTTCCCCTTGCTCTGCAAGGTTGTTGATGTGTGCAGAGGGTCCCTGGTTCATGCCCGGGTATGGGCGAGGGGACGGTCTAAAGTTATTCTGTTACACGGACTGCGACATGTTCAGGGTAGCCTCTGTTAATAACATTGATGTATACACTGAAAGCGGTGACTGAGTTCATCAGGAAGTGTATAGTGGATGTTGTTCTCACTGTGACTAAAAACACAAGTCAAAAACAGTGGATAGATGGCAGCATTTGCGCAAAACTGAAAAACACAAACCACCATATTTAACCATGGCAAGGTGACTGGGAATATGGTTGAATACAAACAGTGTAGTTATTCCCTCCGTAAGGCAATCAAACAGGCAAAACGTCAGTACAGAGACAAAGTGGAGTCTCAATTCAACTGCTCAGACACAAGTTGTACGTGGCAGGGTCTACAGACAATCACCGATTACAAAAGGGAAACCAGCCACGTTGCGCATACCGCCGTCTTGCTTCCGGACAAGCTAAACACCTTCTTCGCCTGCTTTGAGGATAACACAGTGCCACCGACTGACTGTGAATGCAGTTCATTGACTATAGCTCAGCCTTGAACACCATAGTACCCTCCAAGCTCATACTCAAGCTAGGGGGCCCTGGGTCTAAACCATGCCCTGTGCAACTGGGTCCTTCCTGATGGGCCTCCCCCAGGTGGTGAAGGTAGGAAACAACACATCATGTTCTTTGGTGTACACATTAATTGCGATCTGAAATGGTCCACCCACACAGACAGTGTGGTGAAGAAGGTTCAACAGCTTCTCTTCAACCTCAGGGGGCTGAAGAAATTTTGCTTGGCCACTAAGACCTTCGCAAACTTTTACAGATGCACAATTGAGAGCATCCTGTCAGGCTGTATCACCACTTGGTATGGAAAATGCACTACCCGCAATCGCAGGGCTCTCCAGAGGGTGGTGCAGACTGCCCAACGTATCACTGGGGGCACACTGCTTTCCCTCCAGGACACCTACAGCACCCGATGTCACAGGAAGGCCAAAAATATAATCAAGGACAACAACCACCCGAGCCACTGCCTGTTCACCCCGCTACCATCCAGAAGGCGAGGTCAGTACAGGTGCATCAAAGCTGGGACCGAGAGACTGAAAAACAGCTTCTATCTCAAGGCCATCAGACTGTTAAATAGCCATCACTAGCCGGCTACCACCCAGTTACTTAACTATGCACCTTACCTTAGAGGCTGATGCCTTATATACATAGAGATGGAATCACTGGTCACTTTAATAATGGAGCACTAGTCACTTTAATGTTTTCATACTGCTTTACTCATTTCATATGTATATACTGTATTCTATTCCACTGTATTTTAGTCAATGCCCCTCTGACATATGTATATATTTCTTAACTCCATTCTTTTACATTAGATTTGTGTGTATTGTTGTGAATTGCTAGATAGGAGCTAGTAACACAAGCATTTCGCTACACCCGCAACAACATATGCTAAATATGTGTATGTGACCAATAACATTTTATTTTATTTAAAAGTTAATGAAACACTTAGTTTAGAATATCTACATGAATTCAGCAATTGCTCTCTTCTCATAAAACTCTGTAGGACACTGTCCGATGCAAAGCTTCCTTTGAATTGGTCAGTAGCCCTTTATTTTCATTTGATTGATTTATTTCACCTTTATTTAACCAGGTAGGCTAGTTGAGAACAAGTTCTCATTTGCAACTGCGACCTGGCCAAGATAAGGTAAGTGTAGGCATACTGTCTTTATAAGCACATACTTTTCTAGCAAGGTGTTGTAGAAGGAGTGTCTTATGAAACACATTCCAGACATTGACTCTTGCCATCGAGCCATAACTGATTTGACAGAGAAATATCAGATAGATAGGATAGCCAGCTGCAGATATCACCAAGCTATGCTAGCTAGCTGCTATCAGCTTGGGTAGCAAAAAAAAAGAGTTGTGTGTAGAGTACAACTTCAACTGCTATCAGCTTTGCTAAACACAAGGTCAGCGCATGCTTTAGGATGAATTAGCAGACCATCGTGAGATGGCGACTCAAGAGGGGAGGTCCTGAACTTCAAAACTTTGTTCTCTCCATAGCAAAGCTAGTTCAGTTTACCTCACTGTACTCACTACTGGCCTTGTTTGTTGTAATTGAATGGCAAAGACACACCCAATAAATGTCCACATCAAACCACGCAGTCATGGGCACTAGCAATTCTTAATGAGCTTTGATAAAAAACAAGGCCAAATCAAGAAGTGCTGTAGCCCTTTAAAAGCGCCAAATTAGTAATGATTTCAAAGAGACACTGTCTTGTCAATCAGTAACACTTTTTATTTTGTAAACCTTTTGTAACACAATGGAATAGTTCAAATGATCTGAAATAAGCATATACAGTACCAGTCAGTTTGGACACAAGGTTTTTTTTTCGTCTTTGTTTGACTATTTTCTACATTGTAGAAAAATAGTGAAGACATCAAAACTATGAAATAACACATATGAAATCATGTAGTAACCAAAAAAGTGTTAAACAGATCAAAATATATTTTATATTTGAGATTCTTCAAAGTAGCCACCCTTTGCATTGATGACAGCTTTGCACAATTTTGGCATTCGCTCAACCAGCTTCATAAAGTAGTCACCTGGAATACATTTCAATTAACGGGTGGGCCATGTTAAACGTTCATTTGTGGAATTTCTTTCCTTCTTAATGCGTTTGAGTCAATTAGTTGTGCTGTGACAAGGTAGGGGTGATATACAGAAAATAGCCCTATTTGGTAAAAGACCAAGTCCATATTATGGCAAGAACAGCTCAAATAAGCAAAGAGAAACGACAGTCCATCATTACTTTTAAGACATGAAAGTCAGTCAATCCGGAAGATTTCAAGAACTTTGAAAGTTTCTTCAAATGCATTCGCAAAAACCATCAAGCGCTATGATGAAACTGTCTCTTATGAGGACCGCCACAGGAAAGGACCACCCAGAGTTACCTCTGATGCAGAGGATAAATTCATTAGAGTTACCAGCCTCAGAAATTGCAGCCCAAATAAATGCTTCACAGAGTTCAAGTAACAGACATCACAATATCAATGTTCAGAGGAGACTGCGTGAATCAGGCCTTTATGGTCGAATTGCTGCAAAGAAACCACTACTAAAGGACACCACTAAGAACAAGAGACTTGCTTGTCCAAGAAACATGAGCAATGGACATTAGACCAGTGGAAATCTGTCCTTTGGTCAGATGAGTCCAACCGCTGTGTCTTTGTGAGAGTTTCCACAGTGAAGCATGGAGGAGAAGGTGTGACGGTGTGGGGGTGCTTTGCTGGTGATACTGTCAGTGATTTATTTAGACTTCAAGGCACACTTACCCAACATGGCTGCCACAGCATTCTGCAGCAATACGCCTTACCATCTGGTTTGCGTTTAGTGGGACTATCATTTGATTTTCAACAGGACAATGACCCAACACACCCACATGCCATGTAAGGGTTATTTGACCAAGAAGGAGAGTGATGGAATGCTGCATCAGATGACCTGGCCGCACAATCACCCAGATTGAGATGGTTTGGGATGAGTTGGACTGCAGAGTGAAGGAAAAGCAGCCAACAATCCTTCAAGACTGTTGTGAAAACATTTGAGGTGAAGCTGGTTGAGAGAATGCCAAGAGTGTGCAAAGCTGTCATCAAGGCAAAGGGTGGCTACTTTGAAGAATCTCAAATCTAAAATATATTTTGATTTGTTTAACACTTTCTTGGTTATTTTCATAGTTTTGATGTCTCACTATTGTTCTACAATGTAGAAAATAATACAAATAAAGAAAAACCCTTGAATGAGTACTGAAGGAGGAGCAGCCCATTGCTTATGAATATGTATCTTAAAGAATATACTATGTTTACTACTTATAGGATGTTTATTGATGGTTGACACTTGATTCTTCGAAGGTATTAAAAGAATAAAGTAACAGTAAATAACTTCCTAACAGATGGTATGTGAATACTGTATTATTTTCAGGGCTTTAAAAAATATCAAGACAATTCTGGCTGAGCAACAAATCATACAAAACCACTCTCAGTGCATTGAATAAAAGTAAAGACATTTTTAACATAACACATTAATAGTCTGGGAGGCTCTAGTTTACAAGCCCCCATTTTAGGAATGCACTGATTTGCAATTTCTCCCCTGCCCATAATAACATAGCAGGTGTTCCTCACTTCAGTTTGGTGATGGCTTGCGACTGTTTATCTTTAAACCCATTCCACTTTAGTGGACAATTCCGGTGGAATACCGGGCAGAAGCAATCTTGGGCCACCAGGTGTTAGGTGCGCTACCCCCTCCCCCACCCCTGACCCTAGGGACAGGTGCAGGCCAGGGAGAGAGGGGGTAAGGTTTGGGGGAATGGTGGAGGTGGGGGTCCTGTTGGAGTAAGGTGCTGTAGGATGCCAGGGGAGAGGACTGATGACAGCTGAGGGAGTGAGCCTTTCTCTGGCTCTGCCTCCATGCAGCCATGGGGTCAGGGAAAGCGGGTGAGCAGGGGGCGGAGGATGAAGGGTGGAGGTATTTCTTCAGTATCATATTTACGAGGCCCTTGTAATGGGTGAGGGTGGGGTTAATGCCCCAGTCGGCCTTTTCGGACTGGTATAGACAAGAGGAAGGAGCTAGAATTCGCTCTGTTGGTCCTGCCTAGTTACTGGCATCGGCAGCTGAGGCTCCTACCCCTAATCCCTCTCACATCTCCCAGACATGGAGGACACCCAAAGCTCAGTGGTCATTCTGACCCCCACCCTTGCCTTGCGACCCCATATGGGATCATTCAAAAGGAGCTGGCCAATCCTCCCCTGGTCTAGTCATGGGTGACTATGGCCCTGGTCCAAAAGTAGTGCACTATAAAGGGGTGTCATTTCGGTCATAACCCTAGTCTTGGTTCTGGGTTCCCAGATTACTAGCCTACCCCTGTCCACCCTCTTAACTTTCATCCCCAGAAGACAGATCATTGAGGTGGATCATTACCCCATTCACAGGCTATCAAAATGTACGGATGAAACTCTCTTCCATTGCAGCAAGTGTCTAAAACATGCATTACTCTATCTGGACACAATTACATTTTTTAAACATATTTTTTAATCTACTATGTGTGTTAGTGTGTTTTTTATCTTCAAAGATAAACTAATAGTCTACAATAAAAATAAAGGACACAGTTTGTGAAGTCTATACAAACATAATATCATAAAAATCTAGTTGAAATAGACATTTGCACATACTGGTAGCCTAGACCTACTTGTGTGACCCACTCCCCCATTTCCCCCATCATCCCCTCAGGTCAACTGCAGGAAGTGCCATGCCCTGTCATTAGGTCAGCTACAAATAGAAACTGTTCCTTTTTTAAAACTGAGGTCTTCTGATTGATTTCTACCAAGTAGAGTGATTGCCTACACATAATCATTTTGACAACACATGAAGTATGACTGAGTGAGGAGCTGATTTCACTGTCATTAATCATAGAGAGATATAAGATGTCACTGAATGTGGGATTGTATGTCTCTGACTGTGTGTGCGTGTTTGTGTGTGTGCGTGATAGAGAGAGAGGGGGGGGGGATAGGCATTTACATTCCGGTTTTACATTTCGTCTCAAGACATGAAAATAGCCTAGGCTATACTAGAAGTGATAACATAACAGGGGCAGTGACATCAGATATAGACCACATTAGAAGTAGTCATATCCCTGATTTGTTATTCTCTACTTGGGCCTATTTGACTCTATTCTCTATCATATGTAGTTTTAAAAATGAAGGTTTGGTGAAGCCCATGAAAGAAATCCACCCTTGGCTGGTCAAAAAGTTATATTCTATTCCCACTTATTGTAATGCTTTCTATTCTATTCTATTTATATTCTGTTCATCAAGTAGCCTTGACTATAGGGAAAATGCACGAATGAGAAAACGGTCAGAGATAAACAAATGTGCCTCTCACTGCATGCATATAACCCACACCTGACTGGAAGAATAGAAAGCTACATTTTTATTAACATTGAAAACTGAACCACCTTATTGTCACTGATAGCCCCCATAGATACATTTCCTCATAACGAGAGACACGAGAAAGAAAATGCGCGATGTTGTGTGTCATCACACACACAAGACTGGTGCATTCCTTGGCTCAGCCGATATAAAACAGTGGCTGTAAAAATTAGGCTATCGTTACCGGGCGGCGGCCCTTTCGGCTACCGGGTAACCCCGGAGGACCTCACTCACCGCTTCCCATGTTTTTATTTTTTTCCACAGCTAGCATCGTTTTAAATAAACATCTTCTGACGCTCATCCTCGGCCGCGACTTACATGGGGTGTCCCTATTCCATGTATAGAACAGCCCCCCACGCCTCTCCTGGTGCTGTCCAATCCCGTCCCTTGGGCTGCTTTGACGAGGGTACTTTGTAAAATATACTCATATATATACGCCCAGATGCTCCCTTCATGCTCCGAGTCTTCTCCAAGCTTACGCGGGAACTGTCTGAATTATCGGTGAAGTAGCTAACTAATTTACTCTCTGCTAAAATGGCACCCAAGAAGGACGCTAAGGCGGCACCCGCCAAAAAAGCCGAGCCTGCAAAGGCAGCCGCACCTGCAAAGGCAGCCGCACCTGCTCCCGCACCCGAGCCTGATGTGGTAGCTGCTCCCCCTGCACTTGACTTGTCCAAAGTCAAGGTAACTATGTTATTTCTGCCTTACCCTGCCTCCCCTAGCCTATGCCTTGCATCCTCCCGCTATCCTATTAGGGTACTTTGTATGTCTGCAAAATAAAAATGTTGATTATGCTATTCTTTCATGAGTCCCAGTGTAATTGAAATATTTACATTTACTAGGCTTTATTTGTTACTATGCTTCTTTATAGTCTCTCCGTTGCACATGTGTGATGTAGCCGGTGTTTGGCCTGGTCGTTCGTTGGGAGTGTGTTTTTCTGAAGCTACAGTATGGTATGGTTGCCAGTGAAGGGCCATTATCACTACATGCTTGATGCTACAATCATATGGGCCTAGACTACATATTATATGGGAATGTAAATCCCTACTAAATTGAAGTATACAAATTGATAACCAATATATTTGAGTGCTGTTAGGATATTGTAGGCAAATATTACTTATTAGGCTACCTATTTCAACCTATGGAGTTACCACAGTTTTGAAATAGTTGAATTAACTTGAACAAAGTAAGCATACTCTTGTATTTTGACAAATAATTATGTTGGGATTATTTTGTCATGTTTTCCATAATGTATTCTATGGCAAATGTTTAGAGTGCTCTCTGAGACGGACCTAATTCTGAAGCAGGATTAGACATGTTGAGACAGAACCTCGGACAGGTCCGGAGACGCGGTGCTCTCGCTCATCTAAGCCACGCCCTATGCCCCACGGCTCCCCTGATAGGCTGTACGAGCTTGTAACAAGGTGAAATGGCAATGGAACTTGTCACCAAATGTGGACATGTTCAAGTATCTAAAGATGGACCTCAAAGACCGAGTGCCATCATAAGAGTATAGCTGTGGAGCTAATTTTGTTTCGAGGATTTGTAGGGGTAATATTTCTTAGCTGATGGGAGCATAACTCTTTAACATTTTTTAAACTTGCTTTTCCACTGGGCCACGCTTGTTGAATGAACGTTGTTCCCACATAATTTCAACGAAATGACTTTCAACCCATGTGGAATCGATTTATGTCTTTGCAGAGTGGGATATGTGGTGTTTTTGTTGGATTAGTCCAATTTATAATCCAATTGACTGTGTTATTTTCAAACAAAATCCAATTGTCAAAATAACCTACAATACAATCAGTATTGTTTAAGCAGCAATACAAGATTAAGAGATGCATATTAGGCTATATATCCCTTTTGCAGTTAGTCATTTGCAAAATGATTGTCAAATGTTTTTCTACATTGTAAGGAGTCAAAGGAAAATCTACTGGTACATAATCACTTGAAAATGTTATGTGTTTGATCTCAAGGTAGTGAGCCTAGTGTGTATAGCCTAGGCATACTCCAACAGCCCAATAGCAGATGGCCTCACATTTTAGACCGTATGAGACCTAAAGTAAAACTGGGAGACTATTGCAGACGGGTACCCCAAAACCCCATCCCCTTCTTATGGCACTCTGTTTCATTGGTGTGTGAGATGGACTGTAAAATAGTAAGGAGATGACCCAAGCCCCCTGTAAGTCAGGAAGTGGAGTTAAGTAAAGTGGAGTTAGCCTACTACACTGGTATTCTTGCGATACCAAGACTCTCGTTCCAGAATCAGGTTTAGGAGAGAAACTGTTCTGGGGAGATATAGAAAGGCTGTAGTCAAGGCTACTCATCAATTTCCCTAGACAGTATAATAGGAGGGTTTAAGTCCATAGAAAGTGACAGATCTTATATAGCAGACAGTGTAATTGTGCCGAGATGGTATTACTACACTGGCTGTAAATGTTCCAAAGTGGGCCCCCACTTTCTTTCAATGTTCTGATTGTTTTTCTCTGCTTTCCTCTATAGGTGGAGTTCACTCCCGACCAGCATGAGGGTATGTTCACTAAACCATATTACTAAGGGGCAGTTTAAAAGGCATGTTAAATTATCTATTGAAAGTGTTTCTTAGGCCAATACTATAAGCTAATTATGTGTCTTGAAAATCGGCCATATTACTATTACTGTAAAAAAATAAAAAATAATCTGATATCGCTGTCACTGCTGTAAAACGTTATCACTATCACTGCTGCAAAAGAGATCACTAACACTGCACCTTCGCAGACCTGGGTTAAAATACTATTTGAAATCATTTCAAATACTTTTTCTGAGCGTGCCTGGCAGAATGGACCAATAGAATAATCCCAGAACCGCAAACCTCGCTCACCTTGCACTCCAGGCAGGCTAGAGCAATGATTTCAAATAGTATTTGAACCCAGGGCTGTACCTCTGACGGCTAATAAAACCCACTATAATAAATCCACTTTAGGTCTTTTTACATAGTATTTATCCAACATGGATTAGCTGCCACTGATTTCTATCTCAATGTTACTTTTCCTACACCTGGACTAAGTAGTGTTTAAAAATATAACAAATACCAAACAAAATGCAATAGTAATATTTTGACTAGGCTTACTTTTGATCTGAATAACCCAAAGAACTTGTAACATTAAACAACCTCGGGAGGGTATTTACAACTTAATATTTCCTATAGAGGTGAATGTTCTCAAATGACAGCACCTGCAGCCAATCTCAATACATTTTCCAAAATTTCAATGGTCAAGCCTCTAAGGTTCTCAGGACACAGTTCACCCCTCTATATGCATGTAAAAACATTATGGCTAAATTAACACTGGGCAAAAAAAAGCCTGATATATTATATAAACAAACAACAAAACTAGTAAATGAAATTCATGGTATCTGATAACTGTTTGGACCACAGATTCTGGCACCACAGATTAGGGCACCACTTGACCCGTTATAAGCGGTCACAATGAGTTATAACCTGTAACTAACATAACATAAGGCTAGTTGCAGTCAAATGACCAAATCACCCCCTAGTGGCCTCATGGGTGCAATGTTATAAATATTTGTAATAATTTCATAATTAATTAACATTATTATTATTTTAAACGCTGAATATTCGGTGTTTCTATGTTAATTGGTTTTGTGATATTAAAGTATTCTGTGATGTACAGTACCAGTCAAAAGTTTGTACACACCAACTCATTCAAGAGTGTGCAAAGCTGGCATCAAGGCAAAGGGTGGCTACTTTGAACAATCTCAAATATAAAATATATTTTGATTTGCCACTTTTTAGCTTACTACATGATCCATATGTGTTATTGCATAGTTTTGATGTCTTCACTATTATTCTACAATGTAGACAATAGTCCAAATAAAGAAAAACCCTTGAATGAGTAGGTGTGTCCAAACTCTTGATTGGTACTGTATATAAAGTGTCATATTGGGATGCAAACTCAAAATTGAATACATTTCAACTCTATATCTGACATGGTACAGGCATGCTCTTTTTTAAAGCCAATAACCATGTGTTAAGCCCACCTTGATTTAGCTCACAGCAGTAAAATGTTTTAAAGTTGTCAAGCAATATGGAACAGTTTTTAAAAAAATCCATAGGCCTAATAACACATGTAGGATTTCCAATTGTTTTATTCCATTCTCATTGACATTCTAAATGTCAAAGACTTAAATGCATCCTGTCTCATATTGTCACCCTTTGATAAAGCTGAGCTCATTACCAAAGGATGCCAACTGAGATCCTTTTTAACTCCTAAATTCGGAAATCCATAGTTGCTTCGCCCTCATGTTGGTGCTAGCAAGCTAGCAAGCGCGCTAGGTAGTGCTAGATATCAACAGCCAATCCAGTAGGGGCTGGAAACTATAGTGAGCTTCGATTGGTCAATAGTAACACGATGTTGTGGAATATTTGCATAAAGTTAAACTTTGGTCACCGCACCCTGTTCACGTCCATCGTCAGCAGGCGACAGCGGAGTCATCGCCCTGGCTGGTTGTTGGTTACGCTACTGTCAGCATTCTCTTGGTTTACTCAGTCTATTCACAGCATTGCCTTATAAAGGAGCGGGGCTCATATTCTCTCTTCAGTATCGATTCCAAGTTGGTCCCGTCCTGTGTGGCCCGCAAGAAATAGAGAGAAAGAGACAGCGCGCGGAGCAGGAAATCACAATATAACTATTAATCTTTCAACGGATCACTTTCAATCGAGTTCCACCACAAGCCCATATAAATGTAAATTTCCATCATAAGCCCATATAAATGTTTAGGCTAGGTAGGTAACTCTTGTTATCTTCTCCCGGTGCTGGTGTTGTCTCTCCCCATTGCACGTGTGCAATTGTTAGTGAGCAGTGGTGTAAAATACTTAAGTAATAATACTTTAAAGTACTACTTAAGTAGTTTTGGGGGGGTATCTGTACTTTACTTTTACTATTTATATTTTTGGCAATCTTTTACATTATACTTCACTACATTCCTAAAGAAAATAATGTACTTTTTACTCCATACATATTCCCTGACAACCAAAAGTACATTTTGACAGGAAAACGGTCCAATTCACACACGTATCAAACTAATATCCCTTGTCATTCCTACTGCCTCTGACCTGGCAGACTCACTAAACACAAATGCTTCCTTTGTAAATTATGTCTGCATGTGTGCCCCTGGCTATCCATCAATAACAAAAACAAGACAATTGTGCAATCTGGTTTGCTTAATATAAGGAATATGAAATGATTTATACTTTCACTTTCGATACCTAATGACATTTTAGCAATTACATTTACTTTTGATGCTTAAGTATATTTAAAACTAAATACTTTTAGACTTTTACTCAAGTAGTATTTTATTGGGTTACTTTCACTTTTACTTGAGTCATTTTCTATTAAAGCCTTACTTTTACTCAAGTATGACAATATAATATTTTTTCCACCACTGTTAGTGAGGATGAAGAGTGAAGTGCGCACCCCACCTAGTAGATAAGTGCAACAGCTTGCTGCTGCGCAAGTGCGCATGTGCTGACACAGAAAGCAGCCCTACAAAGATATTTCTCTCCATTTACCTAGATCCATTCTCAAACATTACCTGCTCTGCTTGATTGAAATGATATATTTGGCCAGGTATCCCTTGTAAAAGAGGTATTCTGACCTCAATGGGACTTCCTGGATAATTACAGGTTAAATCAAATATAAACAGGAGGCAATTCTACATCAAGATACAATAACAAAAAGGACGAAACTCTCATCATTGATTTGAGATATTTACAATAATCCCTGCAAAAACACCAAAGACCAAATGGTCTGCATGTTTGTTTCATAGATCTCTTGGTTTGTTATAATAGCTTCTGTTGGCCTCTAGCCCAGGTACTCTGAGGATAATAAAACCCCTCTCTCCCTCTCTCCCTCTCTCCCTCTCTCTCTCTCTCTCTCTCTCTCTCTCTCTCTCTCTCTCTCTCTCTCTCTCTCTCTCTCTCTCTCTCTCTCTCTCTCTCTCTCTCTCTCTCTCTCTCTCTCTCTCTCTCTCTCTCTCTCTCTCTCTCTCTCTCTCTCTCTCTCTCTCATCTCACCTCACCACATCACAGACTACAAGGAGGCTTTCGGTCTCTTTGACAGGGTGGGTGACTCGAAGGTGGCTTACAACCAGGTCGCTGATATCATGCGCGCCCTGGGACAGAACCCCACCAACAAGGAGGTGCGCAAAGTCCTGGGCAACCCCTCCGATGAAGGTAAGACACACACATATACAATACGTAAACAGATACAAGGACTCACAAGTGCAGGCATACACACACGCACACACACACATACACAAACGGATACAAGGACACACACTTTTGTCCTTATATAGCACACTAGGGAAGAGAACATGTCCTTCAGTAAGTAACCACACCATAGAGATAGATAGAAGACAAAATACGGTTTTGGTATGGGCTGCGCCATTGAGGACTTCCACCATTTTGTAGTAGTCAACTGAGTAGGACTTCCTATGGGTTAGGAAAGGATCATACAACCGAGGTTATCAGGAGGGATCAGCCAATGAATTATACTCGTGAGCAAACATTCTACAACTGCAGGTGGCAGTAAATCGCCAACCTTGGCTTTATACCTGTTCAAACAACATACTTTGGAGGTAGTATGCACCATTTCAGTTTGTTTGCCAACTCATAGAAGTAGTAGAAGGAGAAAGCTGACTACCGTTGCTGCTCGTGCTCTCTCAGACGCCATAATGGGACAGATATAACGATGCGATGTCTATCATAGTCAATGGACTAGGCATTTGTCAGATCCATTTTATAGCACATTGTAACAATTCAGCACCTGTCATGATGGACAGATCCCTCCATTGGTGGTGTTAAGCCTGAATAGCTGACAGATCCCTCAATCGGTGCTGTTAAGCCTGAGTAGCTGCAGAAGGTCTTTGAAGTAGGGTTACAATACCTGCCAGTGTGAAACGTGATATACCTTTATGTTATTTCACTATGTATGTACAGTATCTTTTAAAATATTTTTTTACCATTATTTATCACTAGGATACCTGCCGCCCCACCTATGTTTGTACTTATATTTACACACACACACACACACACACACACACACACACACACACACACACACACACACACACACACACACACACACACACACACACACACACACACACACACACACACACACACACACACACACACACACACCAGGGTGAAGTTGCCCACACACTGATCTGGAGTCAGTTTGTCATATTCCCCACTAATGTTTAAGGTTAGGATAGGGGGAGAAAAAGCTGATCCAAGGTCTGTACCTAGGCGAAACTTCACCCCGGAGCGTACTGTATACTTATAGTGCATTTCCTCTCACTCTGGCTGCACACAGACATGGCCGCCAAGAGATTGGAGTTCGAGGCCTTCCTTCCCATGCTCCAGCACATTGTCAACGACCCAAACAAGGGAACCTTCGATGACTACGTTGAGGGTCTGCGCGTCTTTGACAAGGAGGGCAATGGCACCGTGATGGGAGCTGAGCTGCGTATTGTTCTTGGAACACTGGGTGAGTGGCTGCCTTGGTTTAGTTGTAACATGAAGTGTGTGTGTATGAGTGCATGCGTTCCTTTCTGCGTATATTATATGACACCAGACCAGCTGGTGACCTGACCTCTCTCACCTCTCCCTCCCTCTAGGTGAGAAGATGAGCGAGGCTGAGATTGATGGCCTCATGCAAGGACAGGAGGACGAGAACGGCAGTATTAACTTCGAGGGTAAGCTTTCAAGTCTTCCAAGTATTAGGTCACATCCCAAATGGCACCCTATTACATATAGGGAGACATTTTCGTAGTGCCAAACCAATGTCAAACAATGACCATAAACCTCATTATAATCTGGCAGCGTGATTTGATACTTCTCTTCAACAATATGCATTATAATTCGGTGACTTCCCACTGGGCACAGATGTCAGTTCAACGTCTAGTTTTGATTTCAGTTTATGTGACAAAACAAGCAAGTATAGTGTAAAGCAGTGATCATCAACTGGATTCAGCCGTGGGATGATTTGTTCTTTCATGGAAGGTCAGGGGGCCTGAACATAATGACAAATCATTTGTAGACTGCAAATTGACTGGAAGAAGATGACTAAAACATTATCATTTCAAACTTTGCATACATTTGTATACGATCACATTGATTCTATATTATGTGTGGGAATACTTTGGAAGAGATTTCCTAAATTAAAATCACTTGAAGCTGATTTGCTGGTGTTTTTACAGTCTTTAATGTCCAACAAGTTCAAAAAAAATATATATATATATATATATTACTTGTTGGATATATATTTATATATATCTATATATATATATTTATATATATGCGCTTACTCACTCCTCTGTTTCAATCTTTTTTATTTCCCCTGTGACCATCTCCTAACCCTCCCTCCTCACCCCTCTACCCCCCCCCCACCTCCTTTGCCTCCCCTCACTCCTCCCTCCTCCTCAACCCTGCAGCCTTTGTCAAGCACATCATGTCTATTTAAGGATCCTCCAGCTGCAGTGGCTAACGAGGAAGCTAACGTGTTATCTGCAGACCCAACGGTGTCAGGACATCCACTGCCCCACGGTTCTTCACCACCATCTGATAAAGAGACAGGGGGGAAATGGACTATGAGATGTCATTTTTGTTGTTAGTTTCATTCTTTTTTCTTTTGGTCTGACTCCGACCTCCGACTCTGCTCTCTATTTTCCTCCATTGGAAGCTGTCCTTTTTTCTCTCCAGCCAACCGTCAGATGCTCTTGTTGTCTTGTCCCCTGGTATGCCTCTCCACCGTGGGTCGGTGAGGGAAAAGAGGTAGGGATGACTCACTGAAACGTTGTAGTAGTTAAGCTAAACCTTCCATCACTTACTTACTGCCTGGTTTGGGCCAGTTGAGGTGACTGGCTTTGCTCAAGACTCGCCATCAAAACTCACTCTCCCTATCTATCCCCTCAGTCTTCATTTATTTATCTCCTCTGCTATTTCACATAATAAACTTTTCAAAAACCCTCTGGTGTCGCAGCTCTTATTCTTTGCTCTGCGGAAGAGTGCAGACAGTGAGGTTATGTCCCAAATGGTACCCTATTCCATATATAGTACACTACTTTTGACCAGTACCCAATAGGCTGCCCTTTGTGATGCATCTTGAGTGTAGCTACAGGGTAGAGGTTAAAACAGACCAACACTGATGGTGGCCTAGCAGCCGAAACATTTGTTTTCTTGTTGCATCTCAAATAATGATTAAAAGATTTAAAAAACATGTGTCACTCTCTTTTTTTAAGGATGGGTCCTGCACTTTAGAGGGGGGTAACCAAGGTTATTATATAAATATATATTTTTTTAAATATTCCTATTTATTTCTATTAGTTTTAAGATTTTTATTTGAAATTCAGTTTTAGATCCACTTTACTAGATTTTGTTTAGTTAAAGTTTTACAAAAACATTTTCTATTTCATTTTTATATTATTTAGTTTCAGAAAGAAGGGACAGAAAGAAGCCTAAGGCTAGGAGCTGTTTATGTTTTGTATAGTGTTTGTGTTTTTTGGGATGTAATTTCTTGCCACTGTGGGGCAGTAATGCATAAGGTGATGGGTCAGGTCATAGGTTCGGTTTAAAGATACAGTCATCGAGATAATGTAGATCAGGGGTTCTCAAACCTCTCCCCAGAGACCCCCAGCCGTTCCATGTATTTCAACTATGCCACAGGTAGCATACCTGATTCAAAATGTCACCTAATCATCAAGAGCTTGACTGGGTGAATCAGGTTGGTTTGTTCAGGGTTATAACAAAATTGTGAAACATCTGGGGGTCCCAGAGGAGAGGATTGAGAACCACTGACGTAGATGCACAAGTTAACAGTAGTAGTGGGTCAATTTCCACAACAACCAGAAGCGTTGAAGCGCGAGACTAAACTTCTCCACAGTTTTGGTCCCGTAGCTACCATGTTGTAGCAGCATGAAGCGCAGATATTATGTGTGAATGTGTGATGGCAGTCTTGCATCTGCTCATTTCAATGGACGCGTTCGAGCGGATCCTTTTTGTCAAGTCGGTGGACCCTTTCGAAGTTTGTTGCATTCTGGAGATAAAAAACAGATAGACTGTCACACCCTGGTCTTAGTATTTTGTGTTTTCTTTATTATTTTGGTCAGGCCAGGGTGTGACATGGGTTATTTATGTGGTGTGTTTTGTCTTGGGGTTTTTGTAGGGTATGGGATTGTGGTATAGTAGAGTTGCCTGGAGTGGTTCTCAATCAGAGGCAGGTGTATATCGTTGTCTCTGATTGGGAACCATATTTAGGCAGCCATATTCTTTGAGTGTTTCGTAGGTGATTGTTCCTGTCTCTGTGTTTGTTTGCACAAGATAGGGCTGTTTTGGTTTTCGTGTTATGTTTTTGTATTGTTCGGTATTATCTTTATTAAAGACGTATCAAGATAACCACGCTGCATTTTGGTCCTCCTCTCTTTTGACACAAGAAAACCGTAACAAAACTGAATGAACTTTACAAAAAAAGCGTGATCAAAACTCATGAAGTTTTGTCTGAGGTCGACTGGAGGTTTCTGCAGCTTGCTCTTCACCAACGTTGTCCTGCAGCCATCGCCTGCATTGTGGGAGACTTTGTCAACCAGTCATTGGGGTCATTTTGTTTGACCCACGCAAACGTGACCAAAGACATGACTCATTGTTTTTCATGATTAGTTTTTGTATGTTTCAGTTTTAGTTTACTATAATAACATTGGTGGTAACTATAAGTTCAGCAAAGTTTGGAAGTACTCAAAACGAGAGTGTTCTTCATAGTTTTTTTATTGTCATTAATTGTTAAGAGCATTTTTTTATTAGTACCTTATCAACAGGAGAAAAAGCTGTGTACATCTAATTTTAATGACATTAACAGTTGCTGTAGGCTGGGGTAGCGGATAGGAGATAGGGGGATGCAGAAAGTACATAGAAGCAAACAAACATCAGGAATACTAGGAGAGGAAGGAGGGCTAAATACCACAATGGCAACAGAAAAAATACACCGTAACACTTTATCAAACAGATGCAACAATATTTGTTGTTTCCTTTTTTAAAGTTTGTTTATATGAAATGTATTTTTTAATGCATTTACCCCCTTTATTTCCCCACCCTAAATGTTTTACACAAAACAAACCTAGCATCTAGAAGTGAACTGTAAGGACACAAGGTCCAGAGTTCCACAGCTGCTTCCTAAATTGAATATTTAAATAATAGTCATAGTTTCATTCACAATATTTTTCAGACAACTGCAAGCCCTCTTGAGTGCATTCTCAGCCTGCTCTAAGAGCCCTGGGTTGTTCATCAAACACTATGGACTAAAGGATCTTACAGCCATCCAATGCCTACTGTCGCTAGCGTTCGTGAATGGATCGTGATCACAGCTTCTGTGAGCTTTCAGCTACATCAAAGTTTCTTTTGAACTGAGATTTGTGAGATGAGAATCACTGCAGCATCCTCTTAAACTTAACCAGGACTGGCAAAACAGCCTTCTAGAAGAAAAACTCCCAGAGAGAACTCTTGAGAGTAGCATTATTTAGTACTCTGAAAGTAAAATATATTTTATAATCAGAAATATGTCATGTGTATCTGAGAATTGTATTATGGCATTGCCATTGAGATTTTATGTTGGGACTCTTAATATGAAACTACCCTTCCCAGACTCACCTGCGTGTGAGGAGGATTCACGGGAGAGATGTGAGTGACAGAGAAGTGAAGTAATGGAGATGTAGCCTAATGTGTTGTGCTACTAAAGTATGTGCTGCAACTTGGAATGATTCAACTCTAAAAAATATCTTGATTGTAATCTGACTCTTTGTCATCGAAATCCATGGGCTCTCTGACAAGGTGATAGTTAAGTAACATAGTTAGGGTACATTTAATACTCTGTAAGTAAAATAAGCCTTGTTTGAGCCAGAATGGCCCAAATGGGCAGGAGCCTAACTCTGTAGTGTGAGGCAGCTTGATGTACAAGTACACCCCCTGGACAGGAAGCTAGTCTGCCACAGGGCCTTTAGTACTCTATTGCAGGCCTGAAAGATGCACTTCTTAACAATATCAGCACAGTTGTCTGAAGTCAACTTCAACAAGCATAACATACTAGTCAACTAATATCTACAAAAACATGAAGTGTTCATATCTTTATCCAATGATTCAGTAAATAACTTACTCAAATCCTTTTATTTGAAATAGAAAATAGCCTCTTTCCGTAACTAGAATTGATACATGCTCATCATACCATTATCTAGTGCTTGCAGTAATGCAATTGTACAGGTATAAGTTAAGTCCTTTATCACTTTTTTAAAATCGTTTTTTGAAGAGATGTTGTTGCTGACAAAGAGCTGGCATGTATATATATATATATATATATATATATATATATATATATATATATATATATATATATATATATATATATATATATATATATATATATGTATATATATATATATACAGTACCAGTCAAAAGTTTGGACACTCCTACTCATTTAAGTTTTTATTAAAAATGTTTTCGATTTTCTACATGTTAGAATATTAGTGAAGCCATCAAAACTATGAAATAACACACATGGAATCACGTAGTAACCAAAACAGTGTTAAAAGCAACTCAGAATATATTTTAGATTTGAGATTCTTCAAAGTAGCCACCCTTTGCCTTAATGACAGCTTTGCACCCTCTTGGCATTCTCTCAACCAGATTAATCTGGAATGCTTTTCCAACAGTCTTGAAGGAGTTCCCACATATGCTGAGCACTTGTTGGCTGCCTTTCCTTCACTCTGCGGTCCAACTCATCCCAAACCATCTCATCCTTCTTGGTCAAATTGCACTTACACAGCATGGAGGTGTGTTTTGGGTCATTGTCCTGTTGAAAAACAAATGATAGTCCCACTAAGCACAGACCAGATGGGATGGAGTATTTCTGCAGAATGCTGTGGTAGCCATGCTGGTTAAGTGTGCCTTCAATTGTAAATAAATCACAGACAGTGTCACCAGAAAGCACCCCCACACTATCACACCTCCTCCTCCATGCTTTACAGTGGGAACCACACACATGGAGATCATCCGTTCACCTCATCCGTTCACCTCAATTGTAAATAAATCACAGACAGTGTCACCAGCAAAGCACCCCCACACCATCACAACTCCTCCTCCATGCTTTACGGTGGGAACCACACACACATGGAAATCATCCGTTCACCTACTCAAACCAGATGGGATGGAGTATCGCTGCAGAATGCTGTGGCAGCCATGCTGTTTATGTGTGCCTTCAATTGTAAATAAACCACAGACAGTGTCACCAGCAAATCACCCCCACACATCACACCTCCTCCTCCATGCTTTACGGTGGGAACCACACACATGGAGATCATCCGTTCACCTCATCCGTTCACCTCAATTGTAAATAAATCACTGACAGTGTCACCAGCAAAGCACCCCCACACCTCCTCCTCCATGCTTTACGGTGGGAACCACACACATGGAGATCATCCGTTCACCTCATCCGTTCACCTCAATTGTAAATAAATCACTGACAGTGTCACCAGCAAAGCACCCCCACACCTCCTCCTCCATGCTTTACGGTGGGAACCACACACGTCTCACAAAGACATGGCAGTTGGAACCAAAAATCTCAAATTTGGATTCATCAGGACAAAGGACATATTTCCACAAGTCTAATGTTCATTGCTCATGTTTCTTGGCCCAATCACGGTTTTTCTCTCTTTAATGGTGTCCTTTATTAGAGGTTTCTCTAAAGCAATTCAACCATGAAGGCCTGATTCACACAGTCTACTCTGAACAGTAGATGTTGAGATGTATCATTAACTTGAACTCTGTGAAGCATTTATTTGGGCTGTAATTTCTGAGGCTGGTAACTTTAATGAACTCTGCAGCAGAGGTAACTCTGGGTCTTCCTTTCCTGTGGCGGTCCTCGTTAGAGCAAGTTTCATCATAGTGCTTGATGGTTTTTGCAACTGCACTTGAAGAAACTTTCAAAGTTCTTGACATTTTCCGGATTGACTGACCTACATGTCTTAAAGTAATGATGGACTGTCATTTCTCTTTGCTTATTTGATCTGTTATTGACATAATATGGATTTGGACTTTTGCCAACCTTGCCTTGTCACAACACAAACGCATTAAGAAGGAAAGAAATTCCACAAATTAGGCAACCCTGTTAATTGGCACACCTGTAAATTGAAATGCATTCCTGGTTTCTACCTCATGAAGCTGGTTGAAATAATGCCAAATGTGTGCAAAGCTGTCATCTAGACAAAGGGTGGCTACTTTGAAGAATCTCAAAAATAAAATACATTTTTTATAACACTTTGTTGGTTACTACATGATTCCATATGTGTTATTTCAACATTTTGATGTCTTCACTATTATTCTACAATGTAGAAAATAGTTTTTAAAAAATCTAATGTCATGAATAGATGTGTCCAAACTTTTGACTGGTACTGTATATATAATAGTTGTTTATATATTTATTATATATTGGATGTTGGACAAGCATGATTTGCCTCAAGGATGCTTGATGTATGGTGAATATTGAGTCTGGCATCCATTCACTTTACTGAGAAAAACAAGACGTGTTGGCAAGTAGGCACGGGTATTGTATGGGCATGGCCACGTGACTTTCTACCTATGGCAAGAGAAAGCTGCTTCTAAGCACTGAACAGAGACCACCCCACCCTACCTTCAACACCATCTAACTATGTATACACCTATCTATCTATATGCAGCATAAATAAATCAAATACACCAAATACAGGTACTTGGAATGGAAATATCAACAAAAATAGACCAAAAGTACTTTCTAAATAGTCTGTAGTTCCCTCGGGGTTGTTGTTGTTGTTTCTTCATTTATCTTGATGACATAGGGCAGGGTAGGCAGCTCCATCGGGCGGCGGATATGAGGCTGCTGCAGGATGGCGGTGTCTGAGTCTGAGGGCTGGGACAGGGTGAGGGAGTCTAGGGTGGACTAGAGGTCGGTTGGGGCGAGGGTGTCTGGGATGGACTCGCAGGAAGAGTAGAGGCTGAGTGGAGGCAAAGGGAAGTTGTCCGGGGGGCTGAGCAGTCTACAGGCAGAGTGGACTGGAGGCAGAGTGGACTAGAAGCAGAGTGGGGTTGAGGCAGGGTGGGCTGTTCGGTACCCGAGGCTGGAGGTGGAATTGAGGGAAATTGAAGGCTGGGTGGAGGATTTATGAGGGAGCCTGTGGTGGACTAGAGGAAAGTGAGGGAGTCCGAGGCTTGGGGTCAGGTTAAACTGGAAGCAAGTTGAGGGTGTCAGGAGTCTGGGATTAGTCGTCTGGAGGCAGGGGAAACCGTCCGGGGCTGGAGGGAGACTGTAGGCAGGGAAAGGTGTCCGGGGCTGTGGTGGACTGGAGTGAAACTGGAGGCAGGACTGGGTGAGGGGGGTCCAGGCCTGGGGGATATGGTGGCTGGAGGAAGGGTGAAGGTGTCCGGTGCCTGGGGTGTCTGCGTGCCTGGATATCTGGGCTGGGATTGACTGGAGGCAGGGTGGGGGTCAATGTATCCAGGTAGAGGTTGTCAAGGCTCTCACAAACCCTGCATGGTCAGGGCAGTGGTGACATCGTCAGCCAGAGTGGCTAGCTGTGGAGGCTCCAGCAAGTTGATGCTGTCGGAGGAGGACAGGTGGCTGTGGCGGTGGGGGGACAGCGTCCCTGACATGCCCATTCCCGGTGACTGGGTCATGATGATCTCCGCCCCGTGGTCCACCCGGGCCTTGGCCGTGTCACGGAACAACAGCTTGTGGCTCTCGATCTACAAGGAGTTAGGGTAATTGAGATACACACACACACACAGGTTGGGGATATGCACACACACACACAGGTTGGGGATAAGCACAAACACATAGGTTGGGGATAAGCACACACACACAGGTTGGGGATATGCACACACACACACACAGGTTGGGGATTTGCACACACACATAGGTTGGGGATATGCACACACACATACGTTGGGGATATGCACACACACACACAGATTGGGGATAAGCACAAACACATAGGTTGGGGATATGCACACACACACACAGGTTAGGGATAAGCACAAACACACAGGTTGGGGATATGCACACACACACAGGTTAGGGATAAGCACAAACACACAGGTTGGGGATATGCACACACACACAGGTTAGGGATAAGCACAAACACACAGGTTGGGGATAAGCACACACACACAGGTTGGGGATATGCACACACACATAGGTTGGGGATATGCACACACACATAGGTTGGGGATATGCACACACACACACACAGGTTGGGGATAAGCACAAACACATAGGTTGGGGATATGCACACACACACAGGTTAGAGATAAGCACAAACACACAGGTTGGGGATATGCACGCACACACACAGGTTGGGGATATGCACACACACACACACACACACACACACACACACACACACACACACACACACACACACACACACACACACACACACACACACACACACACACACACACACACACACACACACACACACACACACACACACACACACACACACACACACACACACACACACACACACACACAGGTTGGGGATAAGCACAAATACACAGGTTGGGAATAGACACACAGATGTCATATGGAGGGTTCGAGTGGTGCTAACCTTGGAGGAGACTGTTTGAGACTGATGTCCGGCTGATCAGTGTGCGTCCCAAATGGGACCTTATTGCCTTTATCGAGCACTACTTTTGACCAGAGCACATAGGGCCCTTTAAAGGAATAAGGTGCCATTTGGGACTCACACAATCTTCGTTGTGATGAGGTGACATTATGATGGGACTTACCATAATGAGGCCTCCACCAGGGGTGTGGTGTGCATTATCCAGGGAACCCACCTTGGGCTGGGCCTTGTCTTTGAAGTCCAGCTTCACATTTTCTATGCGCACGTTACCTCCCCCTAGTGGAGCAGATGGAGAGAGGGAGAAGGGGGGCAGAGGGAAGGGGAGAAAGACCCAAGAAGACAAGGGTAAGATGGTGAGAGAGAAAGAGAGAGGTGTTCCAATAAATCATTATACTTTATCATCAATAATTAGTCAAACCAATGAAAAGACAGACGAGACCCTTAGTCCTTATCAGGATCCCCATTAGCTGTTGCCATGATTATAGTCTTCCTGGGGTCCATACTCTGCCAATATATCACTTGATAATGTAATTGAAAAGGTGCTTCAGAAATAAATCATTACCTCTATGGGTTAATTAGGACATAGGGAAATTCAGATTGTATAGAGGAGACGGACCCATTTGTTGCCCTCTAGGTTACAGAGAACCCGGTAGTCCCATCCACCAAATTACCAGGTGTAAAACAAATCTAATCAAATTGTATTAGTCACATGCGCCCAAATACAACAGATGTACCTTACAGTGAAATGTTTACCTACGAGCCCCTAATCAACAAGGCAGTTCAAAAAATAAGATCAGCTAGATGCAGGCAAGAGTTTGCAAGGCGATATTGAACGTGTCACTAACATTTTCCTCTCGGCCTGTGTGCACCTACACTGTAAACTTTCATTCATAGGCTAGGTTGTAGCAACCTCATGATGGGTTTAGGGAAAATCCGAGTATCATGTAGTAGCATAAACCTATCGATGTTACATTGAACTGGTTGAATGGAATATGAATGACAATCATCCATTATGCTGTAATAGAAATAAGGCCATGCTCATGAGAAAAAAATAGTCGTCCTGCCTCATCTTAAACGGCATTGACCACCACTGATTTCCTCAGTGAAAACAATGTACTGAGCAAATGTCAAATTGGCTTTTTACCAAATGACTGTATGACTGACCACGTATTCACCCTGCACACCCTAAATGACAAACAAACAAACCAAAGCAAAGGCAAGATCTTCTCCTGCTTTGTTGATTTTGGCATGAGGGTCTGCTAAACAAATTGATGGAAAGCGGTGTTGGGGGAATGACATACGACATTATAAAATCTATGTACACAAACAACAAGTGTGCTGTTAAAATAGGCAAAAAGCACACATTTCTTTCCACAGAGCCCCGCCCTCTTTAACATATATATCAATGAATTTGCGAGGGCACTAGAACAGTCTGTAGCACCCGGCTTCACCCTACTAGAATCTGAAGTCAAATGTCTACTATTTGCTGATGATCTCATGCTTCTGTCCCCAACCAAGGAGGGCCTACAGAAGAACCTAGTACCTAGTCAGACCTGCGCCCTGACAGTAAATCTCAGTAAGACAAAAATGATGGTGTTCCAAAAAACGTAAAGTTACCAGGACAACAAATACAAATTCCACCTAGACAATGTTGTCCTAGAGCACACAAAAAACTCTTCAACCTACATCAGCACTATAGGTAACTTACACAAAGCTGTGAACGATCTGAGAGACAAGGCAAGAAGGGTCCTCTACGCCATCAAAAGGAACATAAAACTTGACATCCCAATTAGGATCAGGCAAAAATAAATACTTGAATCAGTTAAATAACTCATTGCCCTATATGGTTGTGAGGGCTGGGGTTCGTTCACCAACCAAAAATTCACAAAATTGATCAAACACCAATTTGAGACATGTACAACGTAAAACACCAAACAATGCACACAGAGTAGAATTGGGCCAATACTCGCTAATTATCAAAATCCAGAAAAGATCTGTTAAATTCTACAACCACCTAAAAGGAAGGTGGAGATTCCCAAACCTTCCATAATAAAGCCTTCACTTAACCTAGAGAAGAGTCCCCTTAGCAAGCGGGTCCTGGGGCTCTGTTCACATACACAAACAGACCCTACAGAATCCCAGGACAGCAACAGAAACACAATTAAACCCAACCAAATCCTGAGAAAACAAAAAGATAACTACTTGACACATTGGAAAGAATTGACAAAAAAACAGAGCCAACTGGAATGCTATTTGGCCCTAAACAGAGAGTGCACAGTGGCAGAATACCTGACCACTGTGACTGACCCAGAATGAAGGAAAGCTTTGACTACCGTATGTACAGACTCAGCGAGCATAGCCTTGCTATTGAGAGAGGCCACTGTGGGCAGACATGGCTCTGAAGAAAAGACAGGCTATGTGCACACTGCCCACAAAATGAGGTGGAAACTGAGCTACACTTCCTAACCTCTTGCGAAATGTATGACCAATTAGAGACACATATTTCCCTCAGATTACACGGACCCACAAAGAATTTGAAAACAAATAGAACTTGAATAGACTCCCATAACTCTACTCACATGTACATACTACCTCAACTAACCGGTGCCCCCCACATTGACTCTGTACGGACACCCCCCTTTATACAGTATAATGTTCTTTTTTACCGCTGCTCTTTATTTACTTCTTACTTTCATCTCTTATTTCTTATCCATATTTTTTGAAACGGCACTGTTGGTTAGGGGCTCGTAAGTAAGCATTTCACTGTAAGGTGACCTGTTGTATTCAGCGCATGTGACTAATAAAATTAGATTTGGATTTGATTTGATCAATTGGGCGAAATACCAGTGTGCATCACAGCAGCAAGATTTGTGACCTGTTGCCACGAGAAAAAGGCAACCAGTGAAGAACAAACATGATTGTACATACAACCCATATTTATGGTTATTTATTTTCCCTTTTAAACTTGAACTATTTTCACATCTTTATAACTCTGTACATAGCCATACCATGACATTTGAAATGTCTCTATTCCTTTGAAACTTTTGTGAGTGTAATGTTTACTTGACATTTTTTATTGTTTATTTCACTTTTGTTTATTATCTATTCCACTTGCTTTGGCAATGTAAACATATGTTTCCCATGCCAATAAAGCCCTTTGAATTGAATTGAGTGAAGCAGTGTGAATGTAATTATATTAAACATACTGATACTGACCACCAGATGGCGGTGTAGGACTCTGACGCAGCAGTCAGTCACCACTCTTTCAGAGCAGGGGGGATTTGTCCGCATCACACACTACACGTGAATTAGTTATTGTACGTACGCATCCTAAATGGCACCATTTTCCTTATAGTGCACTAATTTTGACTACAGCCCATACCCATATGTCTCTGGACAAAAGTAGTGCATTATATAGAAAATAACCTCAACGTCAACAAAACAAAGGAGATGATCGTGGACTTCAGGAAACAGCAGAGGGAGCACCCCCCTATCCACATTGACAGGACATTAGTGGAGAGGGTAGTACGTTTTAAGTCCCTCGGCGTACACATCACGGACAAACTGAATTGGTCCACCCACATAGACAGTGTTGTGAAGAAGGCGCAACAGCGCCTCTTCAACCTCAGGAGGCTTGTCACCAAAAGCACTCACAAACTTCTACAGATGCACAATCGAGAGCATCCTGTCGGGCTGTATCACCGCCTGGTACGGCAACTGCTCCCCCCACAAGCGTAAGACTCTCTCTCCAGAGGGTAGTGAGGTCTGCACAACGCATCACCGGGGGCAAACTAGAGACTGAAAAACAGCTTCTATCTCAAGGCCGTCAGACGGTTAACATCCACCACTAACATTGAGTGGCTGCGGTCAACATACTACCTCAACTCCAGCTCACTTTAATAATGGAAATTGATGAAAAAAATGTATCACTAGCCACTTTAAACAATGCAACTTAATATAATGTTTATATACCCTACATTACTCATCTCATATGTATATGTACTGTATATACTGTACTCTATATCATCTACTGCATCTTGCCATCTTTATGTAATACATGTATCACTAGCCACTTTAAACTATGCCACTTTTATGTTTACATACCCTACATTACTCATCTCATATGTATATACTGTACTCGATACCATCTACTGTATCTTGCCTATACCGTTCTGTACCATCACTCATTCATATATCTTTATGTACATATTCTTCTATCCCTTTACACTTGTGTGTATAAGGTAGTAGTTGTGGAATTGTTAGGTGAGATTACTCGTTGGTTATTACTGCATTGTCGGAACTAGAAGCACAAGCCTTTCGCTACATTCGCATTAACAATACAATTAGATTAGATTTGATTTGGATATATGTATTAGTGTTCCATTTGAGATGCATTCTATGATGCTCTATCACTCGTTCCTTTATCTACAGTCAGGTAGAAGTCTAATTCCTATACAAGCCCAACATGGTTCTAGTGCGTTGTAGATTGACTGTAGGTTCCCATATATCTCAAGTGTCAGTGTGGGGTGACCCAGGTAGATAAGATCAATATTTTGTCCAACTTTATTGTCCAAGATAGAGAAATATGCCTTGGACATACAAGCACTGCTGCTCCCATATAAAATACTCATCACATAAATAATCAACAGAAACACATCACATAGACCTATAATACCAGTACACAGGTAGAGCAGGTTGTTTACCTGGCCGGTGGCGAATGTTGTCCAGGGATCCACACTTGGAGGTCACATGACTCAGGTCAATCTTCTTGGTCTGGATCTGCACCTGTAGAGGAACACCTGGTCAGATGATCACCTATTTACCCATTATCCTACGAGGGAGGATCAAGAGGCAACAACCTCGAAGAACTACAGAAAATGACTGGATCTACCCATCTGTCTATCCAGTTGACTAGCAATGTAAGGCCTGTGAGAATGATCTGTGATAGAGTTGGTTCCTGATCATATGATTACTCGTCATACATATTGTGCTATGAGGGAGGATAAGAGACAGAGAACTACCATCTCTTGTCTCTGACATGCTGTAAAGGTCGGGACTACCCAGTTGACTGGTTAAGTAACAGTGTTTTAGACAGTTATATTATAACTTACATTTGTTCTATTTTTTTGTTGTTGCATATCCCACTCCCTCTGAAATATCCTAGGAGAGTGGGGTCACGACCAGAGATCAGCCATTATTGACCCTGGAGCAATTAGGGTTAAGTGCCTTGCTCAACCAAAAAGGGTTCATCAAAGGGTTCTTCTATGGGGGCAGTCGAATAACCCTTTTAGGTTCTAAAAAGAACCTAACCTCACACTCAACATCAACAAAACAAAGGAGATGATCGTGGACTTCAGGAAACAGCAGAGGGAGCACCCCCCCTATCCACATCGACGGGACAGTAGTGGAGAGGGTAGTAAGTTTTAAGTCCCTCGGCGTACACATCACGGACAAACTGAATTGGTCCACCCACATAGACAGTGTTGTGAAGCCGGACCAGGTGAATCCAGGTGAAAGCTATGATCCCTTATTAGTGTCACCTGTTCAATCCACTTCAATCCGTGTAGATCCAGGTAGATCCAGTCATTTACATCAGAGACAAGAGTGTAGCAAAACCTAATATCTACTACAATACACTGAGTGTACAAAACGTTATCAATACCTTCCTAATTGTTGCACCCCCTTTTGCCCTCAGAACAGCCAAAATTCGTCGGGGCATGGACTACAAGGTGTCCAAAGCGTTCCATATTTTGTTTTGCCAATTCACCTTCTGAATGCACACATACATACACGATCCATGTCTCAATTGTCTCAAGGCTTAAACATCCTCCTTCAACCTGTTTCCTGCCCTTCATCTACACGGATTGAAGTGGATTGAACAGGTGACACTAATAAGATATTACAGCTTTCACCTGGATTCACCTGGTCCGCCTGGAAAGAGCAGGTGTTCCTAATGCTTTGTACACTCAGTGTATGTATTATTATCCGCCCAAGTCAAGCACGGACTATTATCCGTTTGTAGTAAACGTCAGGTGCACATAAAGACAATTTACGACAACACTCTCATTCTGTTATGAAGAGCTGTTGCCTTACGACAACCCTCTCATTCTGTTATGAAGAGCTGTTGCCTTATGACAACCCTCTCGTTCTGTTATGAAGAGCTGTTGCCTTACGACAACCCTCTCATTCTGTTATGAAGAGCTGTTGCCTTACGACAACCCTCTCATTCTGTTATGAAGAGCTGTTGCCTTACGACAACCCTCTCATTCTGTTATGAAGAGCTGTTGCCTTATGACAACCCTCTCATTCTGTTATGAAGAGCTGTTGCCTTATGACAACCCTCTCATTCTGTTATGAAGAGCTGTTGCCTTACGACAACCCTCTCATTCTGTTATGAAGAGCTGTTGCCTTACGACAACACTCTCATTCTGTTATGAAGAGCTGTTGCCTTATGACAACCCTCTCATTCTGTTATGAAGAGCTGTTGCCTTATGACAACCCTCTCATTCTGTTATGAAGAGCTGTTGCCTTATGACAACCCTCTCATTCAGTTATGAAGAGCTGTTGCCTTATGACAACCCTCTCATTCTGTTATGAAGAGCTGTTGCCTTACGACAACCCTCTCATTCTGTTATGAAGAGCTGTTGCCTTAAGACAACCCTCTCATTCTGTTATGAAGAGCTGTTGCCTTACGACAACCCTCTCATTCTGTTATGAAGAGATGTTGCCTTACGACAACCCTCTCATTCTGTTATGAAGAGCTGTTGCCTTACGACAACCCTCTCATTCTGTTATGAAGAGCTGTTGCCTTACGACAACCCTCTCATTCTGTTATGAAGAGCTGTTGCCTTACGACAACACTCTCGTTCTGTTATGAAGAGCTGTTGCCTTACGACAACCCTCTCGTTCTGTTATGAAGAGCTGTTGCCTTACGACAACCCTCTCGTTCTGTTATGAAGAGCTGTTGCCTTACGACAACCCTCTCGTTCTGTTATGAAGAGCTGTTGCCTTACGACAACCCTCTCATTCTGTTATGAAGAGCTGTTGCCTTACGACAACCCTCTCATTCTGTTATGAAGAGCTGTTGCCTTACGACAACCCTCTCATTCTGTTATGAAGAGCTGTTGCCTTACGACAACCCTCTCATTCTGTTATGAAGAGCTGTTGCCTTATGACAACCCTCTCATTCTGTTATGAAGAGCTGTTGCCTTATGACAACCCTCTCATTCTGTTATGAAGAGCTGTTCCCTTATGACAACCCTCTCATTCTGTTATGAAGAGCTGTTGCCTTATGACAACCCTCTCATTCTGTTATGAAGAGCTGTTGCCTTATGACAACCCTCTCATTCTGTTATGAAGAGCTGTTGCCTTATGACAACCCTCTCATTCTGTTATGAAGAGCTGTTGCCTTACGACAACCCTCTCATTCTGTTATGAAGAGCTGTTGCCTTATGACAACCCTCTCATTCTGTTATGAAGAGCTGTTGCCTTATGACAACCCTCTCATTCTGTTATGAAGAGCTGTTGCCTTATGACAACCCTCTCATTCTGTTATGAAGAGCTGTTGCCTTATGACAACCCTCTCATTCTGTTATGAAGAGCTGTTGCCTTATGACAACCCTCTCATTCTGTTATGAAGAGCTGTTGCCTTATGACAACCCTCTCATTCTGTTATGAAGAGCTGTTGCCTTATGACAACCAACCCAACCGCGGTCAGGAATGAAAAAGAGACATTTTACTTTATCTGTGAAAACTGAGGCTGAAAAGACAAAAGTGCAGAATATTAGCCATAGAATATTAGCCAATAAAAATGCACATCTGGAATTAGCCACAGGCAAAGACACAGAAGAGGTTATGCAGCAATTATGGACATAAGTGATATGAAAAGAGAGAAGGAAGGAAGGAAGGAAGGAAGGAAGGAAGGAAGGAAGGAAGGAAGGAAGGAAGGAAGGAAGGAAGGAAGGAAGGAAGGACACCAACATCCAACAGGCACAACAGATACCGTGTGAGTGAATGAGTGAATGAGTGAGTGAATGAGTGAATGGGAAAGCAAGCACAACAGAAGCATACGTATCTGTCAATAAAACAGTGACAAATCAGAAGGGAAACATTAAGATGATTTAATAAAACATGACTACTGTGTGGTCTACCATCAATTGACCTGTTTTCTAATCTTGTACCGTCACGCATATAGGCTTGGGTTGCAATAGTACCTGATAGATACATGCTATACTAGAACCTGACCATGCAGAATGCTAGTGAACGTATTGATAAAGATGGAGCTGTGTTAGTGAAAACAATGGGCGTGAGTTGGCTGGCTTCTGCATAACTAATCTACCCATCAATCTTTTCATTTTCACATTGTTTACACTAGCTAGCCCTTTCACCTCTAAGAAACAGAAATTACAGCTATAAAGGAGATAGGCTGGTCTCAGATCTGTTTGTGCTCTTTCCAACTCCATTGCTTTCACTGTCAAGCCAAACAGTCTGGCATGACAATTTCATAGAGGTGTCAATGCCAGGTGTCAATGCCAGGTAGAACCAGGTGAAAAGGTGAACACAGGTCACATCCCAAATGGCACCCTATATAGTGTCTTATGGGTCCCGGTCAAAAGTAGTGCACTAAATAGGGAATAGGTTGTGATTCTTTTAGATGCTCTACATAGTCTGGGACCAGAATAGAAACCCTGGAGTCCCCAGTCCTGCATCTCCCTTGCACTCTAATGGGTGACTGTGTGAGAGAGATACCATAAAATGAGAGAGAGAGAGAGAGAGAGAAGAGAGAGAGAGAGAGAGAGAGAGAGAGAGAGAGAGAGAGAGAGAGAGAGAGAGAGAGAGAGAGAGAGAGAGAGAGAGAGAGAGAGAGAGAGAGAGAGAGAGAGAGAGAGAGAGAGAGAGAGAGAGAGAGAGAGAGAGAGAGAGAGAGAGAGAGAGAGAGAGAGAGAGAGAGAGAGAGAGAGAGAGAGAGAGAGAGAGAGAGAGAGAGAGAGAGAGAGAGAGAGAGAGAGAGAGAGAGAGAGAGAGAGAGAGAGAGAGAGAGAGAGAGAGAGAGAGAGAGAGAGAGAGAGAGAGAGAGAGAGAGAGAGAGAGAGAGAGAGAGAGAGAGAGAGAGAGAGAGAGAGAGAGAGAGAGAGAGAGAGAGAGAGAGAGAGAGAGAGAGAGAGAGAGAGAGAGAGAAAGAAAGGGGTACCATAACACAAAGAAAGAGAGGAGGTATGTGTGTAAGAGAGCTCATACTACAACGAGAGAACAGGAATGTGTGTGCTGGGGGGGGGGGCTCACTATCCAAGTGGGTACTGGAAATCCCCAAAAGTCCCCACAAGGATAGTCAAACAAGAACAATTCTCTCTCGTGAGGACATTTTCCAGTTCTCCATGGTGACAAAGGCTATCTTAGGCTTAGAGGTTAGGTGTAGGGTTAGGGTTACAATTAGGGTTAGGGTTAGGGTAAGGCTAAGGGTTAGGGGTTATGGAAAATAGGATTTTGAATGGGAATCAATTTTAGGTCCCCACAAGAATAGTAAAAAATATGCTGTGTGTGTTTGTGAGAGAGGGATGGATGGAGGAGAGACACTAAGTGTATTAGGAGTAAGAGACTCACGTTTCCTCCTCCTGCAGAGTACTGTCTCAAATGAGCTGACATCAGACACAGCCCCTCTTACTTCCCCAAGACTAGCATGGTCATTACATCTTTACAGTTAGAAAATATCAGCCAAGAGAGACCCGTTTGTCTCTCACTGACGGCCATGACACTTTGTGTTTGCTTTCTTTATGTAACCAATGGTGACCTTTGAGCCTTGTGTCTACAGCTGAGCTAGTCTGATCCTCAGGGAAAGCTAGCTAGTGTAAACATACTGTAGATATACAGTACAATGTATAGAATAGGAAAAAAAAACCTGAGAGCACAGCAATTGACTTAAATGGGGATGGATCTGTTCTAGTGAATCTAATTCTATGAGTGTAAAGTAACATCCCCTGACATGCTGTATGTACTGTATGCCTGTCAACAGGGAGACAAGGTGCTGAATCTGCCACGATTACTCAGACTGTCTGTTCCAAACACAGACTGTGCCTGCCCCTGCAACCCAAATGGCACCATATTCCCTATGTAGTACACTACTTTTGACCAGAGCCTTATGGGTCCTGGTCAGATGTAGTGTACTATTTAGGGAATAGGGTGATGTTTGGGATGCATCAAAATTAGCTAAGGCACAGGATTTCTTTCTAAAACAGTCACAGTTTGTGTGCCGGGCCGGGCCTGCTATAGCTGTAAGGAGACAAGGCAAGTTTGATTGCGAAACAAACATGAAATAGCAGGATTAGTCGGGCTGCGGAGTACGGAACATCTTAAGACATTTGCAACATTCATAACATGTATCACGCTTGACATGCAGCGAGTGGGGAAGAGAACCGAAAGGAAAGTCACAGGCCAGCAGATTGTCAAGAGAAGAAGAGAAACAGTGAGCAGTGGATTGAAGCGGAGTGAAAGAAAGAAAAGGTTAGAGAGAGCAGAGGAAGAAGAGAGAGATAGGCAAAAGGGTAATCTGGTTGGCGGTCACAGCTGGAGCCTCATAGAAAAACAGCAAACAAGTAGAACACATTTTTCCTCCCGTTGCATTTCTCTCACCACAATACAAACATTTGGATATATCCTCTGGTGTTGTACTTCTCTATATACCACGTATGCTTACAACACACATCCTTATACATATGCATAGTCTCTACAGGCCTACGCCACTTTAAGGCCAATACTGTGAGGTTGTAATACTTCTCTAGGTTTGAATATTCCATATTGCGTTCCATCTCATAACAGGTACAGCGAGGTACAAAGGATTGTTGGATTCGGAGCACAAGTACGTGGACTCTGCATGGAAGATTGATGCACAAGTGTTGATGATACTGCATCAACACCCTCATTGTTGCATGTGAGAATATATATATATATCCATCACTAGAGTGGGTATATATTACAAATGAATGACGAACAAGAAGTGGAGACTTCAGTTTTGATCATCAAGCTGTTCAGATAAGATGCTGAACCATACAGGGCAAAGTGCTCATGAAAGGGATTCAGTGATTTGTCTTTAGTCTTATGCACATAACAATGGAACTGTACTCCCATGACAGTAGCTAGCTAGCTAGTAGTAGCTAGACAGTAGCTAGATAGATACAGTAGCGAGATAGATACAGTTTGCTCTTCAAGGGAGAGACCAGGAGAGATCATCACTCACAGTCAGATTGGAGAGTTGTGTAAACATACCAAAGTGGGAGTTGATACATCTCAGAGCTAACTGTATTACAGATTTGGTTCTGGGTCTATAAAGTCTTTTTTGTTGTCGTACCCCAATAAGACTAGCTGTCTCTATTGGCGTCGGCTAATGGTGATCCTAATAAAAGTTCAAATCAATGTGGAGGACCGAGGACCATATTGAGCATGTAGGCAGACAGGCTGATCTAAGACTGTGGGCTGGGGTTGGAGAGAAGGATAGGAGCAGGGGTGGAGGCAGGGTTTGAATTATACAATGACTTGCTATTACAATTTTCTTGATATTTAAATGATTATGGTGGGGACCCTGATTTATTAAGGGGCTGCCCAGTCTCCCCCACACCCCTCTAATTGGAATACCTGCTGAGGGTGGAGGTGCCCCCTGTACGGACGTGTGCTAGAGGGGGACACAGTCCACTCATCTGCCAATAGAGGGACAGAAAATGAGGCCTAGTACATACTCAGGTTGTACTACTGATGCACTAGGCAGTATGGCAGTTTGCATAACTGTTGTGTGGTTGGTTGCAGATTTCTGGGAACTTTCCCCAAATTCCAGGAAAGTTTTGGAACATTACCTGAATTTTGCAATTCTGACCAGGGGTGTCTCCATCAGTGCATCAGTTGTACGATCTGAGTTTGGACTAACTAGGCCAGAGAGAGGAGAAGGGAGAGTGGGAGCAGAAGGGTAGGTACAGGTACATACATGGCCTCCACGAGGAGAATGCTTCATGTTATCCTTGGATCCACATTTTGACTGTACGTGACTGAAGTCCAGCTTCTTGTTTAAAATCTGAATCTAGAGGAAATACAGATATTTAATGTGGCTATTTAGGTGGGGATGAGGATGGATGCTTAGCTTATTCTATGTTATGGAAGAGATGTTTCGGCACAACATGACGAGAACAGATATGTATGAAGGCAGGACAACTGCTGATGGTGATCAGAGGAGTGCTGAATGGAGATTCAATAGAGGCTTACATCCCTTTGATACACCAACAAATAGAAAAGTACTCTGAAATAAACTCTGGGTCCAAGACGTACTTCACTTCCTACCAAGATTTGGCGTGTGTTTGTATCTTGTGTGTGACAGAGTGTGTGTGAGGGGACAAGAGGGGCTTGGTATACGGAGGTACTGTATACCAGTGGGTCGTTGGCTGGCATGTGGGCCCATGTCACACAGACAGACATATGTGCAGCAGACAGACATAAGTTGAGAGAGACCATGCGTAGGAACGATCTCCATATCATATCACATTTGTCACATGCGCCGAACACAACATCTGTAGACCTTACAGTGAAATGCTTACTTACAAGCCCTTAACCAACAATGCAGTTTAAAAAAAATCATATTTTAAAAAACAATACAAAAAAACAAATAACAAAAGATAAAATAACAATAGCGAGGCTATATACAGGGGGTACCAGTACAGAGGGAGTCACTGTACTGTTTATGGGATACTGTAGTTCTGCTACTGGTACTGGCTTGATTGGAAGTACTGTATAGGTTCTGCCATGCTACATGCCTGTATATGTATCAGGCTCTACTGAAGTATCCTGTAAGTGTGCATCCCAAATGGCACTCTATGACAGACAGAAGTTGACAGACAGAAGTCATTGGTGCTCTCTAGAAGGTCTGAATCCCCATAACAACAGTTCTGTGAAAGGTCCTGACAGAGTAATGGCTCTATGTAATGAATGATGAGAATGGTGACATAAACACTCTCCAAGGCCGAAGAGGTGGGAGACCTTGGTTGCGTCCAAAATGGAACCCTATTCCCTATATAGTGCACTACTTTTGACACGGGCCCATAGCGCTCTGGTCAAAACTACTGCCCTACCTTTCCAAAGAACATACTGAATAAAGATGGAAGGCAGCAGGATCCACAACCCTGAGAAAACTGTAGCTTAGTACTAAAGAGGAACATTATAGCAGTGGTCTTATACATTATAGCAGTGGTCACCAACCCGTCGATCGCTATCAACTGGTCGATCTCCATTGACTGGTCGATCTCCAAGATATTCCTAGTTGATCGGCAAACATTTCTGTAAAAAACCCAAGGATGAAGCCTTGCATTCCTATTTTTTGTATTTGTCTCGTGCTTTTAGAGGTAGGTGCGACCAATTCAGCCTCCCTCGCTGGGTAGGCGAAGTGTTCCCATGTTGAACCATTACATGTGTCTGAAGGTATAAACTCTGCCTTCCCGGGGGGCCCGGATAGCAAATCAAGTGCACTATAGGCCTACCACTGGCCATTCAGATGGCTCAGATTACCGTGTCTGCAGTAACGTCGCAGGCGCAAAAGAAAGCTACAGCAAAGTTAATACAATGAGATTTCAAAACGTTTAAAACCATGACCAGAGAGAGACTGTCAACTAAAACAGCAAAGAGATGCTGTGTTTATGAGTGAGTTCATGTTTAAGTTCTTAGTCAGCTGTCATGCCCTGACGTTAGTTATCTATGTTTTATGTATTATTTTAGTCAGGTCAGGGTGTAACAAGGGTGGGTATGTGTATTTAAGTCTTGTCTAGGGGTTTTACTATATCTATGGGTTTTTTGTATGTTTAGGTATTTGTAGGTCTATGGTGGCCTGAATTGGTTCCCAATCAGAGACAACGGTTTACCGTTGTCTCTGATTGGGGATCCTATTTAGGTTGCCATTTCCATTTTGTTTTTTGGGGGTTATTGTGTATGTATAGTTGCCTGTGTCAGCACTCGGTTTAAATAGCTTCATGGTCGTTTTGTTTAGTGTTTATTCGTTAATTAAAATAGAATGTATTCATATCACACTGAGCCTTGGTCTCTTCGTTATGACGAACGTGACATCAACACTGTCAACACCTTTATTCAAACTTTTCTATTTTCATAAAATGTGCGTTCTTCCTACTTCCACTTGCGCTACAACCAGCACTGCAGCTGTAATGATAGTGTAACGGTTTTCTAGGTGTGAAGGAGAGTCGGACCAAAATGCAGCATGTAGATTGCGATCCATGTTTAATGAACAATCGTAACACGAATCTAAATACAAAACCTACAAAACAATAAACGTAACGAAAACCGAAACAGCCTAATACTGGTGCACTTACACACAGAACAAAGACACTAAGGACAATCACCCACAACAAACTCACAGAATATGGCTGCCTAAATATGGTTCCCAATCAGAGACAACGATAAACACCTGCCTCTGATTGAGAACCACTTCAGACAGCCATAGACTTAACTAGAACACCCCACTAGCTACAATCACAATACATACACACCACATACAAAACCCCATGCCACACCCTGGCCTGACCAAATAAATGAAGATAAACACAAAATACTTTGACCAGGGTGTGACAGATAGGCTTGCACTATTATAATTAGCGGCTTGGGTCTTTTGTAATATTGAGGAATACTTTTTCTGTTAATAGGAAAAACAACATGAATTAATGCGGTGCGACTCGAGTTTTGTCATCAGCTGGAAGACAGTTTCAGAGGAGGCAAAGGAGAGCGGAAGGATGTTGAGAGCTGCTCTCTTCCTCCATTGAGACCTTAAAAACCCAGTAAAATAAAATGATTTAAAAACGGATCTTTTATAGGTGTGATCATATTATAGTCTGCCTCATATTTTGAAATATATGTTTTTTTAATGGTCCTAACATTGGCAGGGCGATTCAACCAAAGCCAATATGCGATGATAATATATTGGGCCTATAGCCTACTGCATAAACCTCATTGCTATAGCACTGTTTTTAATAGGTTCATGTTGCATAGGCTTACATTTCAGTCACGTTAAAACAAATCTGAGTGGTAGATCTCGACTTGCATTTAGACTCAAAGTGATCTTGAATCAGAGAAGGTTGGTGACCACTGCACTATATCTTCCCACTAAAGACGCACAATGTATGAGACACTCAGCAGCAATGGCCACACAAAGACGACAGACTCCCTCACACAAGACGACAGACTCCCTCACACAAGACGACAGACTCCCTCACACAAGACGACAGACTCCCTCACACAAGACGACAGACTCCCTCACACAAGACGACAGACTCCCTCACACAAGACGACAGACTCCCTCACACAAGACGACAGACTTGAGATAAGATGGACAACACGTCAGCAGACAGGAGAAAGCCCATAGCCAGTGTTGGCGCTTAAACATTTTCAAGTGCTGAAGTTTGTAATAACATCTGAGAGACATTCAGGCTGTAATAACCACACAGACAGAACATGAGGTGATATACCAGGTGAATGAAAGATAACCAGAAAGTTGTGTTGTCTGGTAAAATATATACAGATTTCTCTCTGTTACCTGGATAAGAATCAAAGTCAAACTAAAACAGTAGCCAACACCAGTTCAGGCAACAAGGAAGGAAATCAAAACTAAAGTGTTTACCTTAATCCATCCTAGCTTCATAGACAGTGAATGCGTAAGAAGAAATATTCTACCACAATTAATGACATTAAGACTAAGACATTATACTAAGACCAGAAACCCCCAACTCATCCTCCTTCCCCATTCTACCTCTATTCCAGTAACTGTATGGTCAGTTTCAAAATGATTCATCAGCTTCTCGAACACTTTACTCACTTACGGGCACAAATAGAGGAGTTCCTAAGTGGCTGTCGAGGGTTGTGCTACTGAGACTCCTAACAGGTTTATCATAACACTGACAAAACACTCCAATCATTTCCCAGCCATCGAGTCAAAAAAGCCGAAGCAAACACCATTGCATCAAAGGGGGGATTAATATTAAACGCAGTTTAACGCAGAATCAGGCACAGATTGTGTCCAAAATGGCACCCTATTCCCTTTATTACACTACTTTTGACCAGGGCCCATAAGCTTTGCTCAAACACAGTGCAGTTTACCGGGAATAGAGTGTCCTTTTGGATGCAGACACTGAGAGGTTGGGAAATGGCAGCATAGCAGCCTTGACAACCCCGTGCCCAGACAGTCACCTCAGGTTGTTGTCACTTCCGGTTGGAACCTCTATCAGAGACACTTGCAGCCAGCCAGTCACCCGGGAGTTGAGTCTAGTTTGCCAGCGGTGGTGGGAAGACACTAGCCAGGGGTGTAAGCCTTGTTTGGGCTGAGCCATATGGGAGGCAAGAGAGGTAGAGGTGTTCCAGAATATTAACTAGCGTTGATGGTGAGCTATAGAGGGATATTACAGAGACAATGCCACAAGCACTGATCCTCCAAGAAGATTCATACTGTGTATGTCTTCCTTCATCACAACAATGTCCTTTTCCCATCTCGCTCATCTGAAAAGCTCAGCTGCTACTCCAGAAGCGTTTTTCTCATTGCCCTCCTTTTAAAACCCAGCAAACAACGACCAGACAGACAGACTGAGGGAGGGAGGACAGAGCTACAGTAACAATGGAGCGACAGACTATAAACGTGGAGAGGGACACAAAAGACAGGGAGAGGAAGGGACTGAGGAGGGTGGAACAGGGGATAAAAGCCTGGGAGGAAAGTCTGAAAAAAGGAACCAGCAGCTACAGCATTAGTCAAATACAAAACAAGACTGAGGTAGACAGAGAGGCAGAAACAGAGCATAAAGAGGTAAAAAGAAGGGAGGGTTAAATAAGGGAAGGAAGAAAAGAGAAAGAGGGAGGAGGGGGTATAGTAGAAACCCATGGACGATCACTAACCTGGCCCCCCTTGGGCTGGTAATTGATGTTGTCTGTGGAGCCGATCTTAGACTTGACATTTTTGAGGTCTGGCAGGGGCTGGTTGAGGACGCGGAGCTGTTTGGGGGTGGTGGCAGGGGACTTGGGAGGGGTGCGGAGCAGAGCCACCTTGAATAAATTAATTGCCATAAGTTGAATTAATGCCATGATATACTCAGATTTTATTTGGAAAAAAGATGAGCTAATATCAATATGATCTCCTGAATAAATAAGGGATAAATCCATAAAGTACAATTATATACAGTGCATTCGGAAAGTATTCAGACCCCTTCACTCTTTCAATATTTAGCCTCATTACAGCCTTATTCTAAAATGTATTAAATAAATGTTCCTCATCAATCTACACACAATACCCCATAATGACAAAGTGAAAACAGGTTTTTATATATTTTTGAAAATGTATTAAAAATATAAAACAGAAAAAAAATAATTTCAGTGGTATTCAGACCCTTTGCTATGAGTCTCGAAATTGAGCTCAGGTGCATCCTGTTTCCTTTGATCATCCTTGAGATGTTTCTATAACTTGATTGGAGGTAAATTCAATTGATTGGAAATTATTTGGAAAGACACACACCTATCTACAGTTGACAGTGCATGTAAGAGCAACAACCAAGCCATGAGGTCAAAGGAATTGTCCGTAGACCTCCGAGATAGGATTGTGTCAAGGCACAGATCTGGGGGAGGGTACCAGAAAATTCCTGCAGCATTAAAGGTCCCCAATAAAACAGTGGCCTCAATCATTCTTAAATGAAGAAGTTTGGAACCACCAAGACTCGTCCTAGAGCTGGCCGCCTGGCCAAACTAAGCAATCGAGGGAGAACCAATAACTCGTTGGTCACTCTGACAGAGCTCCAGAGTTCCTCTGTGGAGATGGGAGAACCTTCCAGAAGGACAAACATCTCTTCAGCACTCCACCAATCCAGCCTTAATAGTAGAGTGAACAGACAGAAGCCACTCCTCAGTAAAAGACACAACAGCCCGCTTAGAGGATGTTAAAGGACTCTGGCCATGAGAAGCAAGATTCTCTAGTCTGATGAAACAAAGATTTTACTTTTTGGCCTGAATGCCAAGCGTCACGTCTGGAGGGAACCTGGCACCATCCCTATGGTGAAGCATTGTGGTGGCATTATCATGCTGTCGGGGTGTTTTTCAGGAGTGGCTTCAGGACAAGTCTCTGAATGTCCTTGAATGGCTCAGCCAGAGCCCAGACTTGAACCCAATCGAACATCTCTGGAGAAGCTGTGCAGCGACGCTTCCCATCCAACATGACAGAGCTTGAGAGTATCTGCAGAAGAAACTCCCCAAATACAGGTGTGCCAAGCTTGTAGCGTCATACCCAAGAAGACTCAAGGCTGTAATCGCTGCCAAAGGTGCTTAAACAATGTACTGAGTGAAGGGTCTGAATACTCATGTAAATGTGATATTTCCGCTTGTTATTTTTATTTGATAAATTAGCAAACATTTCTACAAAACTTTTTTGCTTGGTCATTATGGGTTGTTGTGTGTAGATTGATGAGGGGGGGAAACTATTTAATCAATTTTAGAATAAGGCTGTAATGTAACAAAATGTGTAAAGTCAAGGGGTCTGAATACTTTCCAAATGCACTGTATTCGTCTAATTTAAAACACATTTTGAGTAGCTGCCTCAGCGGACTACAGTATAACAGCATTGATTCCTGGTCAAAAGTAGTGCACTACGTAAGGAACAGGGTGCCATTTGGGAAGCACACTGTACCTTCTTCTCCTGCAGCAGGCTGAGTGAACGTGGTGTGCCGGGGGTGCGAGGGGTTCCGGGTGTGCGGCAGGAGTAGCTGTAGCTGGGAGGGGTTCCAGGGGTGATGGCTGTGGACCCTGGGGTGCGGGGTGTGGTGGGACCGCTGCACAGCGAGCGGGAACGCATCGACTGTGTGCCTGGGTGTGGGGAGGTCATAGAAAGTCCATAGAGGTCATACAGAGAGGTTACACAAAGGTCAATCAGAGGTTGGGCATCTCTCACCATTACTCTAGCCTGGTCTCAGATCTATATGTGCAGTCTTGCCATTTTCTGTTGTCTATGGTCCATTTGAGTTGGCAAGACAGAACAAACAGATCTGGCACCAGGCTAACATTACCAAAGTATTTAAAGTTAGTCAGATGAAGAATGGCTCAAAACATACACAAACAGAATGAAACAGTGTAGTTACTAGAATGAAAGACGTAAATGAAGCCCAAACTATAGGATTGAACAACTTGATTACTAACTACTAAGGATGAGACAGACATGTGATCTTGAACACACAGAGAGACTGAGATGAGCTGGGTGAGATCATGTGAGACAAGATGAGACTAGGTAAGACATTGCAGGACTAGGTGAGATACTGCAGGACAAGGTGAGACTGGATGACAAGGTGAGACTGGATGACAAGGTGAGACTGGATGACAAGGTGAGACTGGAAGTAAATCCAGTTGAAACGGGGGACAGAGTGAGACATGGATGAGACTAGATGGGATTGAGAGTTCCTCTCTACCTGTCCAACTAGGGGCACGTCCTGTTCTATGCTCCGCCCTGACCTCTGTACGGAAAGCTAGAGGAGAGCAGGAGCGGAAGAGGATTAAACAGAGGAGAGAGAGATAGAGCGAGAGAAAGACCAAGACAAAAATCAAGAGCGAGAAAGAAAGAGGCTAAGCGAGAGAGACCGGCAGAAAGAGAGAAACCAGGAGAAGGGACTTACACGTAGGTCTGCGGGGTGCGGTGGAGCCGGAGCTGGTGATTGAGGTGGAGCTCTCCTCCTGGTCGTGTGGGTGGTGGTGGGTACGCCGGCTCAGGATAGAGGTAGGCCGCGGCAGGGATGACCTCTTTGGGCTCTGAGAACCACCATCCTGTCACATACAAACACACACACAGGAAGGCAAACAGGCACAGAAACACACACACACACAAACACATACATTTAGCTTAGTACTGTATTTACAGAAGTGCACAAGTCAGAAAATGCCCCAGCTTTAGCCTGGGTATTAATTTACAGATGTGAGATCAGTTGATCAGTTCAGGGCCATATGCTAACCTTACCACGTCTATCAGTCTGTGTAGTGTTGGGGTGTCACGAGGCCCGACCGAGGAGGGACGGGGCCTATCAAGCTCCACCTCCACCAGGAAGTTATTTTTATTGTGGGAGGAGAAAGAGGAGATAAGGCGAGGGGCAGGAGGGTGGCCGCTCACATTTTATAGGTGGGGATCTTTCTCAGTGGTGGCGACTAAGTGACAGACAGACATATGGGGAAGAGATGGGGGATATTGGGGTGAGAGATGGGAGATACAGGAGAGAGATGGGTGAAAGATGGGGGAGATAAGGGTGAGAAATGGGTGAGAGACGAGGGAGAGATGGGGAGATATGGGGGAGAGATGGAGGAGAGATGGAGGAGATACGGGTGATAGATGAGAGGGATACGGGTGAGAGATGGGGGAGAGATATGGGGGAGATACGGGTGAGAGATTGAGGAGAGATGGAGGAGAGATGGGGGAGATACAGGTGACAAATGGGTGAGATGGGGGGATATGAGGAAGATGTGGGGGAGAGATGGGTGAGAGATGGGGGAGATACGGGAGAGATGCGGGTGAGAGATGGGGGAGAGATGGGTGAGATATGAGTGAGAGATGGAGGGGATACGAGTGAGAGACGGGGGAGATACAGGGGAGAGATGGGGAGATATGGGGGAGAGATGGAGGAGATACGGGTGAGAGATGGGGCAGATATGGGGGAGATATGGGTGAGAGATGGGGAGAGATATGGGGGAGATACGGGTGAGATATGGAGGAGAGATGGGGGAGATATGGGGGAGATACGGGTGACAAATCGGTGAGAGACGGAAGAGATGGGGAAGATACAGGTGACAAATGGGTGAGATGGGGGAGAGATGGGGGAGATACAGGTGACAAATGGGTGAGATGGGGGAGAGATGGGGAAGATACAGGTGACAAATGGGTGAGATGGGGGAGATACAGGTGACAAATGGGTGAGATGGGGGAGATATGGTGGAGATATGGGGGAGATACGGGTGAGAGACGGGGGAGAGATGGGTGAGATATGAGTGAGAGATGGGGGAGATACGAGTGAGAGACGGGGGAGATACGGGTGAGAGACGGGGGAGAGATGGGTGAGATATGAGTGAGAGATGGGGGAGATACGAGTGAGAGACGGGGGAGATATGGGGGAGAGATGGGGGCGATACGGGAGAGAGACGGGGGAGAGACGGGGAGATATGAGTGAGAGACGGGGGAGATATGGGGGAGATACGGGTGAGATACGGGGGAGGGATAGGGGAGATACGGGTGAGAGATAGGGGAGATATGGGGGAGAGATGGGGGAGATACGGGTGAGATACGGGGGAGAGATAGGGGAGATACGGGTGAGATGCGGGTGAGAGATGGGGGAGAGATGGGTGAGATATGAGTGAGAGATGGGGGGATACGAGTGAGAGACGGGGGAGATACAGGGGAGAGATGGGGAGATATGGGGGAGAGATGGAGGAGATACGGGTGAGAGATGGGGCAGATATGGGGGAGATATGGGTGAGAGATGGGGGAGAGATATGGGGGAGATACGGGTGAGATATGGAGGAGAGATGGGGGAGATATGGGGGAGATACGGGTGACAAATCGGTGAGAGACGGGAGAGATGGGGAAGATACAGGTGACAAATGGGTGAGATGGGGGAGAGATGGGGGAGATACAGGTGACAAATGGGTGAGATGGGGGAGAGATGGGGAAGATACAGGTGACAAATGGGTGAGATGGGGGAGATACAGGTGACAAATGGGTGAGATGGGGGAGATATGGTGGAGATATGGGGGAGATACGGGTGAGAGACGGGGGAGAGATGGGTGAGATATGAGTGAGAGATGGGGGAGATACGAGTGAGAGACGGGGGAGATACGGGTGAGAGACGGGGGAGAGATGGGTGAGATATGAGTGAGAGATGGGGGAGATACGAGTGAGAGAGGGGGAGATACGGGGGAGAGATGGGGGAGATACGAGTGAGAGACGGGGGAGATATGGGGGAGAGATGGGGGAGATACGGGAGAGAGACGGGGGAGAGAGAGATATGGGGGAAAGATGGGGGAGATACGGGTGAGATACGGGGGAGAGATAGGGGAGATACGGGTGAGAGATAGGGGAGATATGGGGGAGAGATGGGGGAGATACGGGTGAGAGACGGGGGAGAAATGGGGGAGATAAGGGGAAAGATGGATTAGAGATGAGTGAGAGATGGGCGAGAAACAGACAGAGTGCAAACCAAACCACAAGTAAACAAGGATAAAACAATGACAGTGGAACCAAAGATGACTGTACTGAACATAATTTCCTCGGCAATTGTGCAAACAGATCTATACTGTATACAGTGCCAGTCAAAAGATTGGACACACCTACTCATTCAAGGGTTGTTCTTTATTTGACTATTTTCTACATTGTAGACTAATACTGAATACATCAAAACTATGAAATAACACATATGGAATCATGTAGTAACCAAAAAAGTGTTAAACGAATAAAAATATATTCTCTCAACCAGCTTCAGGAGGAGCACTTTTCCAACAGTTTTCAAGGAGTTCCCACATATGCTGAGCACTTGTTTGCTGCTTTTCCTTCCCTCTGCGGTTCAACTCATCCCAAACCATCTCAATTGGGTTGAGGTCGGGTGATTGCAGAGGCCTGGTCATCTGATGAAGCACTCCATCACTCTCCTTGCTTGAAAAACAAATGATAATCGCATTAAGCACAAATCAGATGGGATCGCGTATTGCTGCAGAATGCTGTGGTAGCCATGCTGGTTAAATGTGCCGATTTCCACCGGTCTAATCCCCATTGCTTGTGTTCTTCAAGTCTCTTCTTCTTATTGTCCTTTTTTTCTTATTGTCCTTCTTATTGTGTCCTTTAGTAGTGGTTTCTTTGCAGCAATTCGACCATGAAGGCCTGATTCACGAAGTCTCATCTGAACAGTTGATGATGAGATGTGTCTGTTACTTGAAGTCTATAATGCATTTATTTGGGCTGCAATCTGAGGTGCAGTTAACACTAATGAATTTATACTGTGCAGCAGAGGTAACTCTGGGTCTTGTGTGATGATTCTTGAGAATGCACTTCAAGAAACTTTCAAAGTTCTTGAAATCTTCCATATTGACTGAACTTCATGTCTTAAAGTAATGATGGACTGTCGTTTCTCTTTGCTTATTTGAGATGTTCTTGCCATAATATGGACTTGGCCTTTACCAAATAGGGCTATCTTCTGTATACCACCCTACCTTGTCACACAACTGATTGGCTCAAACACGAAAGAATTCCCACAAATGAACTTTAAACAAATTTCTTATGGCTGCAGGGGCAGTATTGAGTAGCTTGGATGAAAGGTGCACAGAGGTGCCCATATTCAACTACCTGCTCCTCAGTCATAGTTGATAATATTTGCATATTATTATTAGTATTGGACAGAAAACACTCTGAAGTTTCTAAAACTGTTTGAATTATGTCTGTGAGTATAACATAACTCATATATCAGGCAAAATCCTGAGAAATTCCACTTCCTGTTTTATTTCTTCTGGGGATGGCAGATTTTCAACCAAGCTCTCATTGAAATTACAGCGAGATATGGATGAGTTTTCGCCTTCCACTAGATGTCAACAGTCAATAGAACTTTGTCTGATGACTCTAATGTGAAGGGGGGTCGAATGACACAGGAAATAGTCGCCACTGCCACGAGTTGACCATGCATTCACTACATGCGTTCACAAGGGAAGGACCTGCGTTCCACCGGTCATCTGAAGTCATTCTAATTATCTGCTTGGAACGTTATTCAAGATATATGTAAACAACATTCTAAAGATTGATTCAGTACATCGTTTGACATGTTTCTACTGACTGTTACGGAACTTTTGGACATTTCGTCATGTTATAGTGGACGCGCTTTGTGACTTTGGAATTGTTTACCAAACGCGCTAAACAAAGTAGCTAACTGGACATAAATAACAGACATTTTCGAACAAATCAAGCATTTATTGTGGACCTGGGATTCCTAGGACTGCCTTCTGATGTTCATCAAAGGTAAGGAAACATTTATCATGTATTTTCTGGCGGCTAATTTGGCTTCTGTTCTGAGCGCCGTCTCAGATTATTGCATGTGTTGCTTTTTCAGTAAACTTTCTTTGAAATCTGATACAGCGGTTGCATTAAGGAGAGGTATATCTATAATTCCATGTGTATAACTTGTATTATCATCTACATTTATGATGAGTATTTCTGTTGAAACGATGTGGCTATGCAAAATCACTTGATGTTTTTGGAACAGTGAATCTAATAAGCCAATGTAAACTCAGACTTTTTGATATAAATATGAACTTTATCAAACAAAACATGCATGTATTGTGTAACATGAAGACTGATGACTGATGAAGATAATTCAAGGTTAGTGATTCATTTTATCTTTATTTCTGCTTTTTGTGAATGCTATATTTCGCTGGAAAATGGCTGTGCTTATTGTGGTTTGGTGGAGACCTAACAATCGTTTGTAGTGCTTTTTTATTTTATTTTTTAAATTTTACCTTTATTTAACCAGGCAAGTCAGTTAAGAACATATTCTTATTTTCAATGACAGCCTGGGAACAGTGGGTTAACTGCCTGTTCAGGGGCAGAACGACAGATTTGTACCTTGTCAGCTCGGGGATTTGAACTCGCAACCTTCCGGTTACTAGTCCAAACGCTCTAACCACTAAGCTATGCTGCCCTTTTCCTGAAAAGCATATTTGAAATCTGACACTTTGGTGGGATTAACAACGAGAATAGCTTTAAAATGGTATGAAACACATGTATGTTTTAGGAATTGTAATTATGAGATTTCTGTGGTTTGAATTTGGCGCCCTCTATTTTCATTGGTAGTTGTCATATCGACCCCGTTAGCGGGATTGCAGCCATAACAAGTTAATTGAAATGCATTCCAGGTGACTACCTCAAGAAGCTGGTTGAGAGAATGCCAAGAGTGTGCAAAGCTGTCATCAAGGCAAAGGGTGGCTACTTCAAAGAATCTCAAATATAAAATATTTGTTTTACACTTTTTTGGTTACTACACGATTTGATATGTGTTATTTCCTGGTTTTGATGCCTTCTCTATTATTCTACAATATAGAAAATTGTACAAATAAAGAAAAACCCTGGAATGAGTAGGTGTGTCCAAAGCTTTGACTGGTACTGTTTAAATATAGCCAATTGTCTTTGGGTTCTGGTTCCATAATATAATCACAGAATACAGTGTTCATGCATGTGTGTGTGTGTGTGTGTGTGTGTGTGTGTGTGTGTGTGTGTGTGTGTGTGTGTGTGTGTGTGTGTGTGTGTGTGTGTGTGTGTGTGTGTGTGTGTGTGTGTGTGTGTGTGTGTGTGTGTGTGGTTAGCTAGTGTGGGCAGAGAATCCCAGGCTGCACTATACAGAGCAGAACTGAACAGTCCTGGGAGATGTGGCATTTAAAGCGCTGTGCCAGGCTGTGCTGTCTTTATTATTCTAAAAGAATGACTGTTATTATGTGGAGGAGTGACTGGCAGTCACGACCACAGATAATGGATGATAATTACAGCCCAAGTGCATCCCAAATGGCACCCTATTCTCTATATAGTGCACTACCTTAGACCACCACTGAATGATGATTGGAGGAAAGAGAACAGAAACACTTCTATGTTTATCTGGCCTGGATGTTTACTCCACTGTGACATAACCATCAGGGTGGATGGACATGCAGCTAAACAGGCCAAAGGGGATTCATTAAAAGGGGGACAGGATAGAGAAAGGATTTATGTTAGTTGATGTTAAGTGATTTTTTGCATAGAGGGATAAAACTGTGAGTTAATATGGACAGAAGAATTAGGTTCAGGCAGGGAAGCAGGTTTAAGCTGGTAAGAGGGGACTTATTTCTGACACTGTATCCAGAGTGTGTGTTTTAGTGTGCTCGGTAGGTAGGAAACAGAGGTAAAACAAGTAGATAGCCTACTACCTGAAATTGACCAATACTACAAAATCAACTTGTTTACCATTTCAAAAGGTTTTGCTACAGTGTGTCCTACTGAACATGACCATGCACAGGTGACTTGTATTCTGTCATTAAATTGGACATTAAGTTATTGTATCGCATTGTGACGCGGTGTGTCGTACTTACTGAGGCTCTGTCCCGAGACTGTCTAGCAACACTGAGGGGCCGACGACCCTCTGGTACACCCACTGAAAGGAAGAGGAGTGTGGAGGAGAAGAAGAGGAGAGACAGAGAGAGAATGAGAGAAGGAAAGAGAGAGGGAGAAATAGAAAATGGAAGGGAAGGAGAGAGGAGGAGAGGACAATAGTGAGGGAGAGAGGAAGAGAAAGAAAGAGATGAGGAGAAAGGAGTGCGAGAGAGAAAGACAGAGTGTATAGTTAGACGTGATTTAAACATTAGGACAGATTGACAGAAACACAAAAACACTCTCCCACACACACAACAGCTGTGGCTGAAGCACGCCACCCACTCTACAGTCTACCAGCACAGTATAACTGACAAGTATTGGGCTAACAGTTATCCCTCTTCTGTAAACCACTACAGCAAACTTTGTGAGAGTAAATCTAGCCCTAACTGGGTTATAGTATTGTATAATTATATGCTATTACTGTATACTATGAGGGAATTGGCTGAGATCCTATTTGAGCTGCTAGAGAAAAGCTCTGTTCTCCAATGCTTTAGCAGGAAATTATACAGAATATAGGATTTTGGATTACATACAGTAAGTGCACCCGTCCATCCCACCCCCTGAACAATTTAATTGGGGCAATGCAGCAATTTAGAGGGTTTACATTGAACACAGTCTATCTATCATAAACAGAGAGCTTCTGGAGGAAATGGCAAAGAAAACCACAAATGTAAAAACAGTGCACAAGTAAGATGATTTATTACACAGTACCAGTCAAAACGTTGGACACAGCTACTCATTCCAGGGTTTTTCTTAATTTTTACTATTTTCTACATTGTAGAATAATAGTGACGACATCAACACTATGAAATAACACATATGGAATTATGTTGTAATCAAAAAAGTGTTAAACAAATCAAAATATATTTTATATTTGCGATTCTTCAAAGTAGCCACCCTTTGCCTTGATGACAACTTTGCACACTCTTGGCATTCTCTCAACCAGCTTCAATTAACAGGTGTGCCTTGTTAAAAGTTAATTAGTGGAATTTCTTTCCTTCTTAACGCATTTGAGCCAATCAGTTGTGTTGTGACAAGGTAGGGTGGTATACAGAAGATAGCCCTATTTGGTAAAGACCAGGTCCATATTATGGCAAGAACAACTCAAATAAGCAAAGAGAAATGACAGTCCATTATTACATAAAGACATGAAGGTCAGACAATCCAGAAAATGTCAAGAACATTTCAAGTTTCTTCAAGTGCAGTCTCAAAAATCATCAAGCGCTATGATGAAACTGGCTTTCATGAAGACCACCACAGGAAAGGAAGACCCAGAGTGACCTCTGCTGCCGAGGACAAGTTCATTAGAGTTAACTGCAACTCAGATTGAAGCCCAAATAAATGCTTCACAGAGTCAAGTAACAGACACATCTCAACATCAACTGAATCAGGCTTTCATGGTCGAATTGCTGCAAAGAAACCACTACTAAAGGACACCAATAAGAACAAGAGACTTGAGGAACACGAGTAATGGGGATTAGACTGGTGGAAATCTGTCCTTTGGTCTGATGAGTCCAAATGTGAGATTTTTGGTTCCAACCGCCATGTCTTTGTGAGATGCAGAGTAGGTGAATTGGATGATTTACACGTGTGGTTCACACCGTGAAGCATGGAGGAGGTAGTGTGATGGTGCTTTGCTGGTGACACTGTCAGTGATTTATTTAGAATTCAAGGCACACTTAACCAGCATGGCTACCACAGCATTCTGCAGAGATATGCCATCCCATCTGGTTTGCGCTTAGTGGGACTATCATTTGTTTTTCAACAGGACAATGACCCAAAACACACATCCATGCTGTGTAAGGTCTATTTGACCAAGAAGGAGAGTGATGGAGTGCTGCTTCAGATGACCTGGCCTCCACAATCACCCGACCTCAACCTAGCTGAGATGGTTTGGGATGAGTTGGACCACAGAGTGAAGGTAAAGCAGCCAACAAGTGCTCAGCATACGTTGGAACTCCTTCAAGACTGTTGGAAAACCATTCCTCATGAAGCTGGTTGAGAGAATGCAAAGAGTGTGCAAAGCTGTCATCACGGCAAAGGGTGGCTACTTGGAATAATCTAAAATATATTTTTATTTCTTTATCACTTTTTTTGTTACGACATGTTTCCATATGTGTTATTTCATAGTTTTGATCTATTCACTATTATTCTACAATGTAGAAAATAGGAAAGAAAAGAAAAACCATTGAATGAGTAGGTGTGTCCAAACCTTTGACTGGTACTGTATATCTACAGAGCATTCGGAAAGTATTCAGACCCATTGACATTTTCCTTCTTTTTTTTTTACATTACAGTCTTATTCTAAAATATATATTTTTTCTCAATCTTATCCATCTACACACAATACCCAATAATGACAAAGCGAAAACAGTTTTTTAGATTTTTTTGCAAATGTATTAAATATTTTAAAAAAAGTGAATAACTTATTTACATAAGTATTCAGACCCTTTGCTATGAGAATCGAAACTGAGCTCAGGTGCATCCTGATTCCATTGATCGTCCTTGAGATGTTTCTACAACTTAATTGGAGTCCACTTGTGGTAAATTTAATTCATTTGACATGATTTGGAAAGGCACACACCTGTCTATATAAGGTCCCACGGTTGACAGTGCATGTCAGAGCAAAAACTAAGCCACGAGGTCAAAGGAATTTTCCATAGAGCTCTGAGACAGGATTGTGTCGAGGCACAGATCTGGGGAAGAGTAAAACAAAATGTCTGCAGCTTTGAAGGTCCCAGAGAACACAGTGGCCTCCATCATTCTTAAATAGAAGAAGTTTGGAACAACCGAGACTCTTCCTAGAGCTGGCCGCCTGGACCAAACTGAGCAATCAGGGGAGAAGGGCCTTGGTCAGGGAGGTGACCAAGAATCCTCTGACAGGGTTACAGAGTTCCTCTGTGGAGATGGGAGAAGCTTCCAGAAGGACAACCATCTCTGCAGCACCCCGCCAAACAGGACTTTAAGGTAGAGTGGCCAGATGGAAGCCATCAAGCCTCAGTAAAAGGCACAGTTTGCCAATAGTTACCTAAAGGACTTAGACCATGAGAAAACAAGATTCTCCAGCCTGATGAAATCCAGATTGAACTCTTTGGCCTGAATGCCAAACGTCACATCTGGAGGAAACCTGTCACCATCCCTACAGTGAAACATGGTGGTGGCAGCGTCCTGATGTGGGGATGGTTTTCAGCAGCAGGGACTGGGAGACTAGTCAGGGTCGAGGGAAAGATGAACGGAGCAAACTACAGAGATCCATGATGAAAACCTGCTCCAGAGTGCTCAGGACCTCAGACTGGGGCGAAGGTTCACCTTCCATCAGGACAACAACCAAAACAATGCAGGAGTGGATTTGGGACGTTTCTGAATGTTCTTGAGTGGCCCAGCCGGAGCCCGGGCCTTGAACCCGATCAAACATCTCTGGAGAGACCTGAAAATAGCTGTGCAGCAACACTACCCATACAACCTGACAGAGCTTGAGAGGATATGCAGAGAAGAATGGGAGAAACTACCTAAAAATAGCTTGTAGCTCATACCCAAGAAGTTGTGCGGCTGTAATCACTGCAAGGTGCTTCAACGAAGTACTGAGTAAAGGGAATACCTATTTAAATGTGATATTTCAGTAGTTAAAAAAAAATGTTTTTGTAATGATCTTCGTCTGTTGTTTGTAGAAAGTCAGACCGAAATGCAGCGTGTAGGTTACTCATGACTTTTAATGAAGAAAATACGGTACATGAAATAACTGAAAATACGAAAACAACAAACGAGTGAAACTAATTACAGCCTATCTGGTGACTAACACAAAGACAGGTACAATCAGCCTACCCAAACATATAACAAAAACACAAGATACAATGACCAAGGCGTGACAGTTTTTTACAAATCTGCAAACATTTCTAAAAACCTGTTTTTGCTTTGTCATTATGTTAAAATGTGTGTAGATTGATGAGGGGGGAAGAAACTATTTAATCCATTATAGAATAAGGTTTTACAAAATGTGGAAAAAAATCAAGGGGTCTGAATACTTTCCGAATGCACTGTATATTGTGGAAAGTCACTTTGTCAGGTGAGGTAAACCAGTATCTGTCTCTTTACAGCTAGCGGAGCCAAACTACCAGTTGCTTGGCAACCTCTACTTCCTGAATGACACTCTATTCCATTTATAGTGCACTAATTTTGACCAGAGTCCTATGGGCCCTGGTCAAAAGTAGTGCACTACATAGGGAATCGGGTGCAATTTGGAACTAATATCCATGCTCTGTGGAAATGCAGTGAAAACCTACTAATTGCACTGTAGTTCTTTCACAGCTGTAGTTCTTTCAAAGCAAACAACCAAAAATGATATAGGTTAAAGAGACAGATTGAGTTAATAAGTGAGATGGTGAGAGATGGACAACTGGTGTTATATACAGAGAGAAAATAAAAAGTATTGCAGGTACACATAACTCTGAAGCAGTATCATTGACCAAACCATCTCCAACAAAAAAGAAATCAAGAATGAACATGGAAGCTGAGGAGAACAAAAATAAATAAAAAGAATGACAAATGATACAATAAATGTAAAAAGTTGAGCTGTTCACAACAAGCCAACAATAAAGTCAAATAAAAAAATGTAGAGCAAATTTGTTTTTATTCTAATAAAATGCAGACACTGAACATGACAAACAAATGCAACAGAATAAGAATTGATAGATTAACAAAATAATTGTTCAAATTGAACAAAAATATAAGTTTTAAATCACTGTAAGGATGAGTTAACTGTACAGCACTTTGTGAAACTGCTGATGTAAAAAGGGCATTATAAATACATTTGACTGATTGACTAGATGTGAATGTTGATGTTTGTAGCCACATTGCAGATTTCTAGCCTTCCTGGCCCCGGCCAGCAGTTTTGCGTTCCAAATGGCACCCTATTTCCTATTTAGCGCACTACTTTTGACCAGAGCACATTGGGCCCTGGTCAACATTCGTGTGGTATATAGAGAATAGAGTTCCATTTCGGACGCAGCCCAGGAATGATTGGTCACCTGTAGGTTTCCTCCTAGCACAGGGGTGGGCCTGGGCAGGACGCGAGTGTCGGACCGCAGTAGACTTTAACACACTCTTCCGAGATGGAGAGGAGCGCATCTCAGCTTTCTTGGTCAGCTCAGTCTTCTTAATCACGGCTAGCAGAAGAGGGAGAGACATAGTTAAAGAGAGAAAGGGGAAGACAAACAAGTAACATAAGAAGAAAGAGAAGGAAGAGGGAGAGATAGTCAAAGAGAGAAAAGGAAGGAAAGGATAGTGTGACAGAGGTTTGGTAGGACAGAACCACTCACCTGATTCCCAGTTAACACTCACTTGAGATCTTAAAGGCTTTTAAAGATGATTATCTTTGACAATTATAATGAAAGAGAATAACAAAATCTGTCAATTAATAATATATAACTACAAAGAACTATATAGAAATGAAGTGTTGTTGGTTTCCAAGAAAACATATCCAGCCTAGTCCTGGACTAAAACGTCATTTCAAAGGAGGTTCTTCACTGAAGTGTCCGGGAAACTGGCCCTCTAGAGTAACAAACTGAGCAGAGATCTACACCAAATCAAATCAAACAGAATTAAATAAGCTGTCAATAATAATGAATAACAAAAAATATATATTTTTAAACAACAACTACAAAAAACAGAGTAACAAACTCATTTGGAGAAATACTGTAGTTCTGAACCTTTTGTCTTCTTGACGTCCTCCCTGGGGATATAGACCGGCTGCTTGTGAATGGGTTTACGTTCTGGTGTGGAGACGTGCCCCTCGCGCGCTTTCACCCGCCCCCCTTTAGCCTTGGGATTCACTGGCTGCTTCTCCTGCTTCTGCTGTTGGGGAGTCTTCTCCTTCTTGACTGGTGGGGCTGGGACCCGGTCGGCTCTCAGGGGCTCGATCTGCTCTGTAGCCATGCTCTTGTCATCATCCACATCTACAGTGCAGAGGTCTACGTATAAAATAGACATGGTAAGATCATCATGCAGTAGTACTACGGTCACAACACAATACATGGGAACAACACTCAGAAATTGGGCAAAACAGTGTTAACGTAACATTGTTATGATGATAAAATATGTCTTCATTATGAAAAGGCTGTAATAAACATGAACATGCATATGTACTATTTAATTTTCTAATATCTGATTATATAATTATTTGTTGTCACTGAAACGTAATTTATCTGTCATTGAAACCTGTATTATGGGATGATAACAGAGAGAAATCTCACCTTGAGTGTCGACCCAAGAGCTGTCTAGGATTGAGTCGTCCATGGTGGTCTCGTCTCTGTCGTAGCTCTCTGTCTGTCCCTCGGTCTCTGTCTGCACCTCCTTCTCTGGGGAGGCCTGCACCTCCTTCTCACAGACCTCCTCTGAGACATCCCCCACCTCCTCCAGACTTGCTGCCTCCATGATCTCCACCTCCTGGGACTCCTCCTCCTCCTCTTCCTCCTGCTCGTGGAGAGCCTGTGGTGTCTCAGGCTCAGGTGGAGCAGAGAAACGCACGCTGTGTCCTGGCTCCTCACCCTCGTCGATGGTTTGGACTACAGTGATGAAGTCATCTTCTACAGTCACCACTGACTCTATGGCAGCTCTGGGCTCTGGAACATCATCCACCGCTGCTCCTGCCCCTGCCAGAACTTCACCATCTTCCTCTTCTTCTTCTTCTTCTTCTTCTTCTTCTTCTTCTTCTTCCTCCTTGTCTTTCATTATATCCTTCTCAAACTTCTCTTCTTTCTCTCCAGGATTTGTTGGTTTTATCTCTATCATGATTTCCTCCTGTTCCACCACCTGCTCTATATAATCCTCCTCCCCATCTTCCTTTTGCTTTTCTTCTATGTGCTTTTCTTTGACCTCTACAACCTGCTCCTTCTTCAGCTTCTCTTCGCTAACTTTCCCCTTCTCTTCTTCTGTGGTGCTCACACCACCACCTGACACAGACGGAGATGTCGCCATGAAGTCAACCTTCGGAGGCGTTGTCTGACCTCCCGTCTGTTTAGGTTTCTCTGTGTCCATAACTGGAACCTTCTCATCTTCTGTGGTGCTCACACCACCACCTGACACAGACGGAGATGTCACCATGAAGTCAACCGTCGGAGGCGTTGTCTGACCTCCCGTCTGTTTAGGTTTCTCGGTGTCCATAACTGGAACCTTCTCTTCTTCTGTGGTGCTCACACCACCACCTGACACAGACGGAGATGCTGCCATGAAGTCAACCTTCGGAGGCGTTGTCTGACCTCCCGTCTGTTTAGGTTTCTCGGTGTCCATAACTGGAACCTTCTCTTCTTCTGTGGTGCTCTCCACGGAGGAGGCCGGGGAGGGCCTGGCGGGCCTGCTGATCCGGTCCTTGGCAACCCCAGTCAGTTGGTAGACATCTTCGGCATCCACCTCCTCGTATGCCTCCTGGTGCACCAAGAACTTGTCCTTCACCTTCTCCCTTAACTCCTGCAGCTCTCGCTCCTCCTCCATGCTCAGGGGCCTGTCCTCCATCTCCAGCCGGCGGATCTGCCTCTCGTAGGCAGCTATCTCAGCATCTGTCTCTGGTCCCTCGTTCTCTGCCTTTCCCTCCTCATCCAGGGTGACCATTACCGTAGGAGTCACAAAGGACTCTGCTGACTTCAGAGCTGAAGCCGGTTTGTCGTTTTGGTCCTCCTTGGCAGATTTTTCATGGCTGATCTCTTTGTTGTCTTTTTCCTCTGAAGCGGAATCTTTCCGTCCCACTTGTTTTGCTTCTTCCTTTTCTTTGGAACCGTCACACACAGTTAACTGATTTGTCTTCTCGTCTCCGGCTAGTTTGTCTCTAGCTTCAATCTTCAGTTTTTCCTCTGCCATCTTTTCCTCCAGAGCCATAGGGGTGAAGCGCTGGGGTGGGGAGTCAATGGGACTATGGAGGTCAGCAGGGGAAGGCATGGGTCCTGAGTACTCACTGAACACACAGTAACCCAACTCTTCCAGCTGGCTCTCACTCTTGGCAAGACTCTGGCTCTGATTCTGGTCCCCCAGGACCAGGTTGGCCAGGGAGTCGCTCCCAATGCCTTGGGCGTCTGCAGGGACAGACATCCTCCTCATGGTCGCTGGGTCATTGTTCTCAGAAGCTAGTCTAGACCTGGTGCCTGCAAGGTCCAGCATCTCAGGTAGGTCAGGAGCCATGACTGTCCCGTTTTTGTAGTAGTATTTGGGTGGAAAGGGAGACTCTGGCGACTCTGACCCCTGGGGGCTGGTCTTTTCGCCGGGGATCTCTCCTGTGATGTAGGGAGGAGACGAGGAGTCGGACGTGACTGAGGCGGCCGTCTCCAGGATCAGGGGAGGGAAAGGCGGGGGCACCTTCTCTGCAGACAGGGTGGTAACTGGGAGATAGTTGACAGACTCATCCAGACTGCCACTGGTAAAAGACATGATGTCCGTGGCCAGTGGGGAGAAGTTCCTAGGTAGGCCCTGGCCACTGGGATCCATCGATCCAATCGTAATGTTGAGAGAGTAGCTTCTCTGATCCAGGGCCAATTTCCCGGGGGAAAGCCTACATTCGTTGCTCCTGTCCAGGGCCGGTAAGGTATCCTTTTGATCTCCCATCGGACTGGTCTTGGTGTCTGGCTTCTTCTCCACTGACTGTGTTTGTGCCAACATGCTGTAGTTGATCTCAGGGGGTGACGTAACTGTTGGGGAGCTTCTCCCTAAGCTCTTCTCTTGACCTGCGGTGCTCAGTTCATAATAACCTTCTGCTGCTTGAGCCTCCTTGGATCCCTCATCTGCCTTCAGGGCCAAAGTCTCGAAATAAGACGACATGCCAGATTTGTCTTTGTTAGAGTCAGAGGAGACACCTTGACCTTGATCTTTGTCTCCAGCTCTAGTGAACCCAGACACTGCAACCGTTGTGAGGTTACTGGACTCAAGAACTTCTACTGACGGCTGCTTCTCTGAGACTGTTTTAGGTTCATCTGATATAGACATTTTGGTAGGCTCTTTGGCTTGGCTCTGGCTGTTAGAAAGGGAAGGGGACGGAGAAGCCATTTCTGTTTTGGGGTACAGGGGGGGTGCTGTGTGGTCCCCGCTGGAGAAAGCTGGACACTCTGGTTCAGTGTCTGGGCTGAGGCATCCACTCTCACTGCCTGGTTTCTCCATGTCCATCTTTAAGTCTGTAAGTTAAATCTTTAGTCGTTAGTTTGGTTTTGCTTCAACACTCAACTATTAATTGTAGTACTTTGTTTAAGGACAGCCATTTTAAATAGGGCCAGCCATACTATCACAGACACAGGCAAAGCTCTGCTTACTGTTGCACAGTACAGAGGGCATCGCACATCACTGAGGAGGCAGGACAGGAGCATGAGGCGGAACCCACTCTCATATGGACAGAACAGAGGCATGGAACGTGATGGAACCGGAATGACGGAATTGGAATGCGCAGGCAGCCATACTGTTGATGGATGAGAAGAACCAAGCAATGAGGAATGGAATGGTTTTCAGACGAGTGACGCCTTGACAATCTAATAGAGGTAAAATAATAGCCTTTCTGTCATTCTGTCAATTCTTAGTGACAAATCCTAATGATTTGCATTTAGCTAAATAATTACTTTACACCATGATTTGTCAGTGTGTGTAGAATAATTTTATCTTTGATTAATTAACATTGAATACATATTTAACTGTTAACTTTGAGGACGATATACAATAGTATATCTTTATTACAAGTTGTTAGTATAAAGTTCTTAAGTTCAACTAAGAAATAAACATTTGAACAACAGGAAAAATGACAGAATAACACAATATCAAACAGATGAAAACCAGTGAAATGGCACAAATGAATACAATGACAAAATAATGAAAACCCTCTGATAGTATTACAATGACAGCTTAAGGAAAGTTGAACAGAAAATACTGTTGAAACCAATAGAGAACGGATGATTTACATGATAAATAATTGAGACGTCTATATGGGATAGCACACTGCCAGAAAGACACTGAGTGATAGGTTAACACCAGTGAGACATCAATACATTGATAGCTAGCATCAGAGAGGGAAAGCACAGTTAGGAGGATCGGCAACATTTCATTAATACACAGACACGAAAAGGCCGGCCTCAAAATCTGCAACTAGAAACTGAAAACACAAGCAAGGAAAAGGCTAAAATAAACATGTCTCCTAGCTTTCACCATCAAGCCCGTGTTGCCTTGCAGCCTTTAGCAGAGCGTAGAGCGCGGGGGGGGGGCAACTTTGAGCCATTCCACCTCATTTAATCACTGATGAATTCCCTTAAAGCCTAAACGTTCTCATTTTCTATAAACAATACAATAACATGCATCCTGGGAGACCAGAAAGAGGGCAGACAGACACACCTTCATCAAGGCTCTCCTCCTTCCCCTCAGGCACTGCCACCTCCTCCTCCTCAACCTCCTCCTCCCTCCCGTTAGGGCCATCAAGAGCAGCACTAAATGCCACTGCCTGCACAGGGGGCCCAGCCTGGGCCTCGCCTACAGCCGCAGCCTGTTCTAAGGGCTTGGTTAGGGGGCCGTCTGGCTCAGGCTCATCCCCACTCCACAGCTCCTCAAGAGCAGCCACGATTTCTGCTGCTGCCCCTTCCATCTCCTCCTCCTCCTCCTCCTCCTCCAACACCAACACTTCTTCCTCCTCCTCCTCCTCCTCCTCCTCTTTGAAGTTATCTGTAAGAGCCTCGACAGTCTCTACTTTGCATAAAAGAAGGGGAGAGGTGGACAGTACACATCAAGACTATGGGTTGGCAACACAGACTTGGTTTACATGGGTACAAATCGGTGAGACACTTTAAGCTCTGTAAAGGTGGCTCACAGATATAGATGCACATGTCACAGATGTTGTAGCGTATGAGTGAGTGACGTTTCTCCCCTGGCCATGTGATTTGTTTGGGTTTGAACTGGATGGATGTTTTGGATCATAGAGTAAGCAGGCAGAGGCTTTTCTTTATAATAAAGATATCAAATAATCCTGAAAGAAAGACAGATACCAGTCCAGCACACTGTTGAATGTTCCTGCAGTTTTATTGAGTGCAACTGTGACAGAGAGGTCCCAAAAGTCTTTGTCAGACTATAAAAGAACCCTCTCCTCTGTCTGTCCAATCTGCTGTGGCTCTAAGTTATCAAAAAGGCACACAATGGCCATAGTCTTTCTTTGTCACACACACCACATCAGGTCTTTTTCATTCAAATGTTACTGTACATTTATCAGTAAGAAAATGCATGCATGATACACTATAACAGTATTTTGCAAGCAAAGTTGTGTGGCTATACATACAGTCATGGCCAAAAGTTTTGAGAATGACACAAATATTAATTTTCACAAAGTTTGCTGCCTCAGCTTGTATGATGGCAATTTGCATATACTCCAGAATGTTATGAAGAGTGAGTGATCAGATGAATTGCAATTTTTTGCAAAGTCCCTCTTTGCCATGCAAAACATTTCCACTGCATTTCAGCCCTGCCACAAAAGGACCAGCTGAAATCATGTCAGTGATTCTCTCGTTAACACAGTTGTGAGTGTTGACGAGGTCAAGGCTGGAGATCACTCTGTCATGCTGATTGAGTTTGATTAACAGACTGGAAGCTTCAAAAGGAGGATGGTGCTTGGAATCATTGTTCTTCCTCTGTCAGTCATGGTTACCTGCAAGGAAACACATGCAGTCATCATTGCTTTGCACAAAAAGGGCTTCACAGGCAAGGCTATTGCTGCCAGTAAGAATGCACCTAAATCAACCATTTATCAGATCATCAAGAACTTCAAGGAGAGCGGTTCAATTGTTGTGAAGAAGGCTTCAGGGCGCCCAAGAAAGTCCAGCAAGCGCCAGGAACTGTCTCCTAAAGTTGATTCAGCTGTGGGATTGGGGCACCACCAGTACAGAGCTTGCTCAGGAATGGCAGCAGGCAGGTGTGAGTGCATATGCACGCACAGTGAGGCGAAGGCTTTTGGAGGATGGCCTGGTGTCAAGAAGGGCAGCAAAGAAGCTACTTCTCTCCAGGAAAAACATCAGGGACAGACTGATATTTTGCAAAAGGTACAGGGATTGGACTGCTGAGGACTGGGGTAAAGTCATTTTCTCTGATCAATCCCCTTTCCGATTGTTTGGGCATCCAGAAAAAAGCTTGTCCAGAGAAGACAAGGTGAGAGCTACCATCAGTCCTGTGTCATGCCAAAAGTAAAGCATCCTGAGACCATTCATGTGTGGGGTTGCTTCTCAGCCAAGGGAGTGGGCTCACTGACAATGTGGCTCACAAAGTGGCTCGGGGAACAAAACATCGATATTTTGGGTCCATGGCCAGGAAACTCCACAGACCTTAATCCCATTGAGAACTTGTGATCAATCCTCAAGAGGCGAGTGGACAAACAAAAACCCACAAATTCTGACAAACTCCAAGCATTGATTATGCAAGAATGGGCTGCCATCAGTCAGGATGTGGCCCAGAAGTTAATTGACAGCATGCCAGGGCAGATTGCAGAGGTATTGAAGAAGAAGGGTCAACACTGCACATATTGACTCTTTTCATCAACTTCATGTAATTGTCAATAAAATCCTTTGACACATATGAAATGCTTGTTATTATATTTCAGTATTCCATAGTAACATCTGACAAAAATATATAAACACATTGAGGACGTAGACTTTGTGGAAATTAATATTTGTGTCATTCCCAAAACTTTTGGCCACAACTGAATATTTTACACATAATATACTAAGGGGACGTTGCCTTCTCCTTATTAGTTGAGAGAAGAGCCACAAAAACATATCATAAATCCCACTCCCAGCTCATCCAAGGTCTGTAACAATTTTCTGACTTGCTGTAGGCAGTGTAGGCACTAGGCAGAGAATGTGTCCTGTATCACTGTTATAGGACCAGTCCTCAACCCTCCAAACCCAAACCATTAGATGATAGAAACAGATCTAGCCCCCAAACAAGCATATCCACGCATCCTCTCTCTGTCACCATGGAGCTGGGTGCCTCTGCTCCTAACTCCTAAGCTGTTATGCCGCCTGCGATTCTGAAATCCTGCTTAGAGGCAGAAAGACGCTGCTCAATTCAGCAGGCTTTATGTGGCGGCGCTATGCCTCACCATGTGGCACGGTGCTCAGGGTTTTAGATGTGATGGCCTGGTGACTGTGCTGCTGCTGCTGTCTGTGTCTGTGTCTGTGTCTGTGTCTGTGTCTGTGTCTGTGTGTGTGTGTGTGTGTGTGTGTGTGTGTGTGTGTGTGTGTGTGTGTGTGTGTGTGTGTGTGTGTGTGTGTGTGTGTGTGTGTGTGTGTGTGTGTGTGTGTGTGTGTGTGTGTGTGTAGCAGGGCCGTGACCGGATGTGGCAGCGTGCAGCAGTGTGCTGGGTCACATCACAGCAGGGACTCTCTCTCTGCCCAGGAAGAGACAGAGAGGAGGAGTGATGCCATACAGTCTACAAGCTGGAGACAGAGGAGAGAAAAGGACTGCTAAACCTACAGATGTATGATCTTTATTTGAGCCAGTTTTCTCCAGCGGGACAATAATCCTGAAGCAACAGGAAATGTGAATTATTATGTGGATTCTAATTAATGGACATTTTTGTAGGGGTTGATACATTTTTCATAAAGGGAAAATCAAGTCTGAAATTTCAAAGTAGAAATTACAAACTTCAGAAGCCTTTTTAAACCTCAAATACACTACACGTTTTACATTTCTTGCATTGCAGGGTGATCAAATGAAGATCCTACATCTGTAGCTTCAGAGGATCTCTTTGCCCAGGGAGAGACAGAGAGGAAGACTGATGCCGTATACTGTAACACTTCCAGCTGTCTCCTGGAGACAGAGAGGAGACAGAGAGGGGAGGGCTGCTAAACCTCCAGCCTAGCACAGCCCTGATGAGGTGTTAAGTAAGGACATGTTTTTGTTTACTAATACTATAAGCTATAAGAGAGTTGTGAGAGAGCGTATTGAGAGTGTGTGTGAAGTGTGTCCTTTAAGAGATCGTGTGTCTATATGCAGAGTGTTAAGTGTTAAGTGATCGAATAATAATCTACAATGGGTGTGTGTGTAAAGGGCGGTGGTGGGACGCATGAGAAGGGGCTTGATGGGAGGGATCAGGGATGAGTTTGTCTTTGAGGGAGAGATGACAGACAGACACACAACACGCGTGAAGCATTAAGATGACACAGACAGGCAGAGAGGAAAAGGTGCATGAAACAAGTCTTAGATCATGCTCAACAATCCCCTGTATATTGCTGCAAGCCATTTGGACCTGCATGCCACTCTATTTACGTGATATGCATATGACGTTGTTTGACCTGTATGCATAAACATGTGAACACTTCATGATGTGCATCCTTGCAAGTATGCACATGTACGTTTAAGACTTTCCTCAGCCCAGTTTGTATTCAAATTATGAATCAATACAGTTATTGATTAGTTATCTTTATCGGATCACTTTGAGAAATGATGCTTGTATTTATCAGATTACTTTCAGAAGGTATGGAGGGCTTCCGGGGGCAACATTGACTAAAGGGAACAAATGGCTTTGATTGAGAAATAAATAGAAATGAAAACAAACTAGATAATCAAAACCTGAAAGCTCAGGTTCTTTGAGCTAATTGACACCACAGGGACACACACAGACGGTAAGGCGGAGGTTGTTGGTCAAACCACAGAAAAGGTGGATCGGGGTAAAAACCAAGAAAGATGAAGATAGAAGAAGAGACGATAGGAAGGAAGAATGGCGTTACGTAGAGGAACCATGCGCGGTTCACCTTGGATCTGTCTAAAGGCAGCGGCCAGCACTGTGGGCCGAGAGGAGACCGAGCGATCCCACTCAGGGCTGAACAAGGGGTGATCATAGTATTCCTCGTCAGAGTGGTAGGGGTCATCCTCGGGCACAGACACAGAGATGGAGGGGGCGAGGAACTTGCACCTCTCCCGAGAATTTTGGAAGCGGCGGAGAGGGCAGACCTCCTTCTCCTCATCCCCTACATCTACAAACAACAGAAGAACGTACTGCAGGGGAAATTTGGACAAACACACGGAGAAACACGCTGGGAGAGGGGGGGGGAGGGAGAGGGAGGGAGAGGCACACACACACACACAGAGAAACACACTGGGAGAGCGGGAGGGAGGGGAGGGAGGGAGAGGCACACACACAGAGAAACATGCTGGGAGAGAGGGAGTGAGGGGGAGGGAGGGAGAGGCACACACACACACACACAGAAACACGCTGGGAGAGAGGGAGGGAGGGGGAGGGAGAGGCACACACACACAGAGAGAAACACGCTGGGAGAGAGGAAGGAAGGGGGAGGGAGGGAGAGGCACACACACACACACACACAGAAACACACTGGGAGAGCGGGAGGGAGGGGGAGGGAGGGAGAGGCACACACACAGAGAAACATGCTGGGAGAGAGGGAGGGAGGGGGAGGGAGAGGCACACACACACACAGAGAAACACGCTGGGAGAGAGGGAGGAAGGGGGAGAGAGAGGCACACACACACACACACACACACACACACAGAGAAACACACTGGGAGAGCGGGAGGGAGGGGGAGGGAGAGGCACACACACAGAGAGAAACACGCTGGGAGAGAGGGAGGAAGGGGGAGGGAGAGGCACACACACACACACACAGAGAAACACGCTGGGAGAGAGGGAGGAAGGGGGAGGGAGAGGCACACACACACAGAGAAACACACTGGGAGAGCGGGAGGGAGGGGGAGGGAGGGAGAGGCACATACACACACACAGAGAAACACACTGGGAGAGCGGGAGGGAGGGGAGGGAGGGAGAGGCACACACACAGAGAGAAACACGCTGGGAGAGAGGGAGGGAGGGAGAGGCACACACACAGAAAAACATGCTGGGAGAGAGGGAGGGAGGGAGAGGCACACACACAGAAACAGGGAGGGAGGGAGGGAGGATAGAGGGATGTAGTGTTGGGGGAGAGAGAGAGAGAGAGAGAGAGAGAGAGAGAGAGAGAGAGAGAGAGAGAGAGAGAGAGAGAGAGAGAGAGAGAGAGAGAGAGAGAGAGAGAGAGAGACAGACACAGACACAGACACAGACACAGACACAGACACAGACACAGACACAGACACAGACACAGACACAGACACAGACACAGAGACAGAGACAGAGACAGAGACAGAGACAGAGACAGAGAGGCAACAAGCCAAAGACACAAGGACAGTGACCAGCAACTGAAAGTGAGTTTGGAGCCTGAGTTTGGAGCCTGCCACTCGAAGAGAAGATGGGCGGACCACACAGTCAGAACAACGTGACAGAGACAGCAATGTATAGCGATGTAACAATGAAACCCATTGAAAGCTAAAGTGTTAATGAACCGACTGCTGCAGTGCTGATAGACAGTGTTCCAGCGGAGGGCTGCTAGTGGGCCACTACATGCCTGCTGGGTGTTTGGTAACCGCCCCTAATACAGCACAGTGGTGCCAAGGTGTTCTCTTATAAGGGAGATGGCTATGATTCATTACATAGGAAGAGAGGAAGCTATGTTGATAACAAGTCAATTCAACTACCAATAACCAGTCTGTCTGAGCATGGCTGGATCCTACCACAAAATCTGTCATAGGTCACATGTCCACTGCAGTCAGAGTAAAGTAGACAAACACAGACAACAGGCCAGGCTCAATCAGAAACTAACCAGGAAGACAAAGAAGCATGGTCCAACAACAAGGAAAAACCAACATAAAGACATGCTTAAACACAGGACAGAAGAGTAAAGACAAAGACACATAAGTGGAAACAAAAGAGGTTAGGAGGGCAAACAGGCTACCAGAGGTATATCTGCAAAGACAGTAGGAGTGGATGATCAAAGTTAGAGGGGAGGAAGGATGCCAGTGGGGGGTGAGGAGGGGCAAGTTCATGCGAAGGTCATGCACTGGCATTCCAAGATGCATGGTCAGGGAAGGGGGGAAGATAAAGGGGTATGGGCTTGTGGATGTAGTGATTGAGGTAAAGAAGTGATGAAGTTGAGATGATTTCTAATTCTGTGGAAAAACGAAGATGAGGAGGAGGGAGAAGACTTCTGTTTACTTCCACAGAAAGAGAATGAATGTCTAAGATACACTTCCTGGGTTTCTGTGTAACAACATGATCCAGGTAGGGAGCCTCTGTGATTGGTTCACCCAAAGGTGACACATACTGCATCTTCCAAGGCAGCAGCAATGGGGTTCCAAGGGTCTCAGCACAGTCAAATACAACACATACAGTCTTGATGATAACATGCCATTCACTCACATTCTCTCTCTCCATTTCCCTCTCTCCCTCTCTCCCTCTCCCTCTCCCTCTCTCTCTCTCTCTCTCTCTCTCTCTCTCTCTCTCTCTCTCTCTCTCTCTCTCTCTCCATTTCTATCTCTCTCTCTCTCTCTCTCTCTCTCTCTCTCTCTCTCTCTCTCTCTCTCTCTCTCTCTCTCTCTCTCCCTCTCCCTCTCTCTCTCTCTCTCTCTCTCTCTCTCTCTCTCTCTCTCTCTCTCTCTCTCTCTCTCTCTCTCTCGCTCCCTCTATCTTTCTCTCTCTCTCTTTCTCTCTCCATTTCTATCTCTCTCCATTTCTCTCTCTCTCCATTTCTATCTCTATCTCTCTCTCTCTCTCTCCCCCCCCCTCTGGACCTTACCTTGCTCCAGGGGTCTAAAGCAGTGCTCAGCAGCAGGTGAGGGAGGAGGAGAGGGGGGCAGGTTTGCCGTGTCTTCAACTACAGAAAGACAAACAGAATATAATAATAATAACATAATTTATCGGGAGTGAAGTTTGAAAACAGCTAACTAATAGACAACCCTTTGTGTGTCTGTTGAGATAGTAGCTGATTAAGCATATCATGCTCTCTCTCTCTCTCTCTCTCTCTCTCTCTCTCTCTCTCTCTCTCTCTCTCTCTCTCTCTCTCTCTCTCTCTCTCTCTCTCTCTCTCTCTCTCTCTCTCTCTCTACCTGTCTCTAATGTTACTCCTTTAAAGCTCCTTTGACAGTCTCTGTGAACAGTAGAGATGTGAATTAATACTAATTCCTCCAGTGAGGATTCTCTGGTGGAAATTTCATGAAATGCCAGGTATTTTCAAGAAGCTGCATTTATATTATCAACTGTAATAGTGAATTAGCTAATAGTGGTAATACAAATTCATTACTGTAATACAAATAGGCTTACAACAGACAGTCTCTGTTGGCTCTGTTGTAGCCTCTACAGTATATCCCCATTTTGATGTGTATCTGTCAGCTCCACACGCCATAGATGTAGTATGAGGTAGATTTGCTGACAGACAGAGTCCTCACTGCTGGTTAGTATAAACTCAGCAAAAAAAAAGAAATGTCCCTTTTTCAGGACCCTGTCTTCCAAAGATAATTCGTAAAAATCAAAATAACTTCACAGATCTTCATTGTAAAAGGTTTAAACAATGTTTCCCATGCTTGTTCAATGAACCATAAACAATTAATGAACATGCACCTGTGGAACGGTCATTAAGACACTAACAGCTTACAGACGGTAGGCAATTAAGGTCACAGTTAAGAAAACTTAGGACACTAAAGAGGCCTTTCTACCGACTCTGAAAAACACCAAAAGAAAGATGCCCAGCATCCCTGCTCATCTGCGTGAACGTGCCTTAGGCATGCTACAAGGAGGCATGAGGACTGCAGATGTAGCCAGGGCAATACATTGCAATGTCCGAACTGTGAGATGCTTAAGACAGCGCTACAGGGAGACAGGACGGACAGCTGATTGTTCTCGCAGTGGCAGACCACGTGTAACAACACCTGCACAGGATCGATTCATCCGAACATCACACCTGCGGGACAGGTACAGCATGGCAACAACAACTGCCTGAGTTAAACCAGGAACGCACAGTCCCTCCATCAGTGCTCAGGCTGTCCGCAATCGGCTGTGAGAGGCTGGACTGAGGGCTTGTAGGCCTGGCAGGTCCTCACCAGACACCACCGGCAACAACATTGCCGATGGGCACAAACCCACCGTCGCTGGACCAGACAGGACTGGCAAAAAGTGCTCTTCACTGACGAGTTGCGGTTATGTCTCACCAGGGGTGATGGTCGGATTCGTGTTTATCGTCGAAGGAATGAGCGTTACACCGAGGCCTCTACTCTGGAGCAGGATCGATTTGGAGGTGGAGGGTTTGTCATGGTCTGGGGCGGTGTGTCACAGCATCATCGGACTGAGCTTGTTGTCATTGCAGGCAATCTCAACACTGTGTGTTACAGGGAAGACATCCTCCTCCCTCATGTGGTACTCTTCCTGCAGAATCATCCTGACATGACCCTCCAGCATGACAATGCCACCAGCCATACTGCTCATTCTGTGCGTGATTTCCTGCAAAACAGGAATGTCAGTGTTCTGCCATGGCCAGCGAAGAGCCCGGATCTCAATCCCATTCAGCACGTCTGGAACCTGTTGGATCGAAGAATGAGGCCTAGGACCATTCCCCCCAGAAATGTCCGGCAGGTGCCTTGGTGGAAATGTGGGGTAAGTCAATGAGGAGGAGATGCACTGCAGTATTTAAAGCAGCTGGTGGCCACACCAGATACTGACTGTTACTTTTGATTTTGAACCCCCTTTGTTCAGGGACACATTATTCCATTTCTGTTAGTCACATGTCTATGGAACTTGTTCAGTTTATGTCTCAGTTGTTGAATCTTGTTGTTCATACAAATATTTACACCATAAGTTTGCTGAAAATAAACGCAGTTGACAGTGAGAGGATGTTTATTTTTTTGCTGAGTTTAGATGTGCTGACAGAGAGACGTCCCATCAGGGGATAGAGAGGCTCAGGTGTGTGCACAGAACCTATTTATTACTGCAACAACACACTCACTCATTGCAAAGCAAGCTAGTTACAGAGCCTCCCAAAGACATGACTGACATTTGGAAAAGAGGAAATGCTATCAGCTGATCGTTAATGTTGATGATTGATGTAAATCTTCTCGTTAGCTAGTTAGTTTTTATGATTGTGATTTAACTTCAATGCTCTTAAGTAATGACTTCATAATATAGCCTAATATTCATGATCTTCTAACTCGTTATATATGGCTGTCTGGCTAGTGGATTGTGTGGGTTTTTTAGTATAGGGAGGTTAGCTAGAATCTAGATGATAGGTGAGAATTGTCTGTTAATTGAATGATTAGAATATTCCGCCCTGAAACATATAATTGTATGGAATTGATTAGAATGTATACATTCGTAATCAATAAATGTGTAGTCCTAGTCAGAATTAGGGTAAAACAATGTCTTTATGGTATTTTAAACACAGACTGTCTGAGCTTGGTGCCGACCTGACTAGAGATTTGGGAGAGAACGGGGAGTACGTCTCAAGGACAAGATCTCTGTCGGATGGGTAGTGAGACAGACAGTGTGTGCGTAGCAAGACATGTGTGTGCGTCTGTTTGTGTGCATGTGTGTGTGGGTATGTGTGTATGTGAGTCTGTTTGTGTGTGTGTGTGTGTGTGTGTGTGTGTGTGTGTGTGTGTGTGTGTGTGTGTGTGTGTGTGTGTGTGTGTGTGTGTGTGTGTGTGTGTGTGTGTGTGTGTGTGTGTGTGTGTGTGTGTGTGTGTGTGTGTGTGTGTGTGTGTGTGTGTGTGTGTGTGTGTGTGTGTGCGTATGGCTGTGTGAATGTGTGGGCGTGAGAAGTCAGTATAAAATGAATTGTTTTGTATTCTTGACTTTAGAACGTACTCCCCTTTAGAACAAATGATTTGGAAATCAGGAGGTGCTGGAACAGAAAGTGGGCGGGAGAGGGTGGTGACCTGGGGAGCTCTGATGTTCCGGAACACATGAGGAAAAAGAAATACACCTTTATAACAGCACATTGCATGCATAGCCTATCAGCACACCTCCATATAGTGGCATAGAGTCGTGGAGGAGAGGTGCTTGCAAGTTGCACACACAGGGAACATTCTTAGTAGCCTAGTGTCCTGGTAAAAGGTGTCCTGGAAAAAGGTGGCCTTTTATAAATGCATTTAATGCAATTCTACATCATTTTCTATGACTGGAGACTTTGGCAGAAACTTTTTTTCATAGGCCTACCTCACAAATGATCGAAAAGACAGGCTACTTTCACACTGACAAACTGAGATCAATAAAAACAACCTAGTCTTGATCCATCAACAGCCTAGGCCTAGGTGAATGGAGACAAACATGTTGTAATATACTGTAAGGAGGAAATGATAGTCCTAACACGTCCATGCCAAAAGCCTATCTCTCTCTTGTTTTAAGTATTGTCGTTCCGTCAACGGGACAGTTGTAAATCATGCAGCGTGTTATGTCAAGATCGCTGATTTTAGAGAAACAACAAATGTCGGTACATAGAAATGTCTTATATCGGCTGAAAGCTTAAATTCTTGTTAATATAACTGCACTGTCTAATTTACAGTAGCCTTTACCGCGAAAAAAATGCCATGTTTGAGGAGAGCTCTTAACAACAAAAAACTTTTTTCACCTCAATAGGTAGGATAAATTCACCTCTGAAGCTGAAATGTGTACTTACATTCTGAAATTTTGCTCTGATTTATCATTCAAAAGATCCCAGAGATAACATGAAGTGTCGAATTCATTTCCTAAAAAGGTCCCTATAGCATGCATGATCGATTTTGTATTTCCACTCATACAATTTGCAAAGTAAGGAATCTGTGAAAATCTCACCTTAAACGTTGTTTCAACGAGTCAAATCACGTTTGTATGTATTCCTCAGAGATCTTAGAAGGTAACAAGACTTCACTATATCATGAGGGATGTAGTATATCCTATAGGACACCATATTTGGTCAGAGAACAAAGCCTTCATGGCACGCCAATGACGTGGGCGGTCATCACTTGATCGACTGTATCTTTGTCAATTAAGCACCAATCGGTGCTTAACAAAGCTAGCTATATAGCCAATGAGCTGGGCTTTACGGAAACCATGTATATGACGTAAAATATAGCTACTAACCTTGTACGACAGCATGCCTTTTCATTTTGGACCAAAATTATAAGAATATTCAGACTTATGAAGTTATGAAAACTGGTTGTTTTGCAAACGTTGAACGTATAATATGGCTACTAATACTTGGAAAGCTAAATCAAGTCCAAGTATACAGATTTGACGATATTCTTGCAGAAAAATGTAATGTGAATGCGAATGTCTCCTTCACGATTTGCCCAAATGTACCTGGGGACTTCACACTAAAAGTATTGTAGTTCACTCATACTTGAAGTTATCCATCTGAAACTTTGCACATACACTGCTGCCATCTTGCGGACACTATTGGAATTACAACAAGAGTGATGGCTAGAACTGTGACCTTTCTCTTGCATTTCAAAGATGGTGGTATAAAAGTACTGGTTGTTTTTTCTTTGTATTTTCTTCTACCAGATCTATTGTGTTATATTCTCCTACATTCAATTCACATTTACACACACTTTGAAGTGTTTCCTTTCAAATGGTAACAAGAATATGCATATCCTTGTTTCAGGGCCTGAGCTACAGGCAGTTCGATTCATTACACAGGGGCACCTTGTGCTGTGGACAATAAAAGGCCATACTAAAAGTTTTGTCACACAACACAATGTCACAGATGTCTCAAGTTTTGAGGGAGTGTGCATTTGGCATGCTGACTGCAAAAAAAGTCTTAAGAATTAAATGTACATTTGTACATTTAAGCCGCCTCCAATGCCATTTTAGAGAATTTGGCAGTATGACCAACTGGCTTCACAGCGGCAGACCACGTATAATCACGCCAGCCCAGGACCACCACATCTGGCTTCTTCACCCTCGGGACCGTTAGAGGCCAGCCACCCGGAGAGCTGATGAAACTGAGAAGTATTTCTGTCTGTAATAAAGCCCTTTTTGGGGGAAAACAAATTCTGATTGGCTGAGCCTGGCTCCCCAGTGGGTGGGCCTATGCCCTCTAAGGCTGTCATGGCTGCACCCCTGCCCAGTCATGTGATATCTATAGACTAAGGCCTAATTTTTTATTTTTTTATTTTACCTTTATTTTACCTTTATTTTACCTTTATTTAACCAGGCAAGTCAGTTAAGAACATATTCTTATTTTCAATGACGGCCTAGGAACAGTGGGTTAACTGCCTGTTCAGGGGCAGAACGACAGATTTGTACCTTGTCAGCTCGGGGGTTTGAACTCGCAACCTTCCGGTTACTAGTCCAACACTCTAACCACTAGGCTACGCTGCCACCCCTAATGAATTTGTTTCAATTGACATATTTCTTCATATGAACTACAACTCATTAATATCTTTGAAATTGTTGCATGTTGCGCTTATATTGATGTTCAGTATAGTTTGTAAAACAATATTCACTCAATAGGCCTCTTTGGAAGTTTATAGGATAATTAGCAGTTGACAGGGTATAAATAGGTTCTCGTTAGGAAAACAGTTAGGGTCAGCTAAATTCTAAAAAATTACTATAACTTTAGCAAATGTATTTTTATGTATCAGGGGTGCTGCAGAACCTCCAGCACCCTTCCCAGGGCTATGATTCGATATTAGAAATAACTGATGAAGTGCAGCTGTGCTTCAGCCAACCAGAGCGAATATCGATGATGATGTAAATCAAGCATTAATCAAATGTTATGCTGCTGTGGCAGTACTGTTTATATTTAAACTAGTTATCTCGCTACACAAACTCAACCGGTGACCTGGCGCTGTACAGGGCAGACCAACTGGCGGTAGGGTGATGAACTTGACGTCACAATGACTTTGGGGCAGTCAGTTCAGAAGAACAATGACATAAACTGTATAAAAATGTTTTAAATATATATACCACCACCCAAAAGGGCACTTGGCAAGTGGGAAAGCAAAGGGGCAGGTGCTCAGGCAGACCCTTATCTGTGCACGTGCATGGAGAGGTTACTACATGTTGAGGGTCAATGTTGCTAAGTGGACTCCAGATGGCTGATCTGGGATCTGTTCTGCTTTGCTTTGGGTTTACTCCCCCACCACTACCAACATGTTAGATCTTCTCTGACAGCTGTCCGGTCCAAGCACTGCTCTCTAACCCCTACGCACAAACACGCACGCACGGACACACACACACGCACGCACGCACGCACGGACACACACACACACACACACACACACACACACACACACACACACACACACACACACACACACACACACACACACACACACACACACACACACACACACACACACACACACACACACACACACACACACACACACACACACACACACACACACACACACACACACACACACACACACACCAACGGCACCATTTTAGTCCATTGACATCAGCCTAAAGGACTTCTATGTCACTTTCAGAATAGCTATGCTCCCTCTGGAGGGCCGGGACATGTCCTGTGTGTGTGTGTGTGTGTGTGTGTGTGTGTGTGTGTGTGTGTGTGTGTGTGTGTGTGTGTGTGTGTGTGTGTGTGTGTGTGTGTGTGTGTGTGTGTGTGTGTGTGTGTGTGTGTGTGTGTGTGTGTGTACCTGACTGCAGTCTTGTCTCCTGTTCTCCCTTCAGTACTGCCACTGCTTCTGCTGTCACCTCTTGCACGATTCGTGCAGAAACTTGCTCTGTGGGACACACACACATAGACACACACACACACAGTTAGACACACAGGCACCCACAGTCATCGGTGATGTCGAGACCAACTATATCTTGCTAATCATAGCGTGTCAAGGAAATATTTACTTATGGTCAGTACTTATTGATTGATAATTAATTTAATGATTGCTTTCTGTCTATCTAAGGCTGAATGTTTAATATGCAGAGAACCGTGGTGAGAAAAATAAATCTAAATTGAAATATGAAATAGGCTATCTATACTTGTAGAATTGGCAGCATTCTAACTGCAGGCATCACCATGGAAACACTGGTTCAGACAGGAAGCAGCCAAACCTACTGGCCAATCAGAAATGGCTCTGGGCATGGGCCTGTGATTGGCTGAACTTTGAGTCAACAACAGTGTGGGATGCCCAGGGTTATACTCACTAGGAACCAAACGAAAGCAACGGAAGCATGTTATTCGTCGCAATATGTTTACTATGGTGTGCACTAATGAACGTGACCCAGATACCCTCCACTGGTCACAAACAACTGAATCTAGATGATACCTTTACCCATTAGACATAGGTTTACAGTACAATCCTTCAAATAGCATAAAGAAGATGTCAAGTTATTCTAAAACTGATGTGGACTGAGTTCAGAAGAATATATATTTACATGTATGTGTGTGTGTGTGTGTGTGAGTGTGCTTGTGTGTGTGTGTATGTAGGGTTTGTGTATATATGTTGTAATGTAAACCTTGGTGAGCCATACATCCATGATTCCTGTGCATATGGACTCCAATATATACTGTAGATCCATACCACATCCTTTATTTTACACTCATGAGTTTTACTGTCATAATTTAGAGTTTTTGAGAATGTCAGTCTCCTAAACCATGTAATTGACATGGCAACAGTGCATTTCAGTGGGATTAGTTAGTTGGCGGTGGAAAGCTTTTGTTGTCACGATGTGGAGCTGTTTCAGGACCATTTCCCACCCACCAGACACTCACGCGCACATGCACACACACATGCACAAACACACACACATACATACGTAAGTCTTCCGGGAATACTCACCCACTCAAATGAGCCTGCTTTCTGTGGTTCCATTTTACAGAGAAAATGACTGTCATACATGGACATGGACAAATACATACCATTTCCAAACCCAACTGTCATTACAGTCAGTTTAATCCATTAATAAACAGAAGCTATTTGAGAAAAGGTAAAAACCTGAGCCAGATTGTTTTAATGACTTCAGTAGGAGTTATACCTGCCAAGTATTTGATAAATATAACAGAACAGCCAATGCTGAAAATCAAGGAGCATCAATCACCAGCCTACCAGATACTGGTCAACGTTCTCAGATCTCCACCCTGAGATCACATCATGAAACTGTGTTTCATGTCTTCAATCTCAATCCCTCCCAGCCCAGTGATGTTGTGCCTGATGCATTGATGCAGCTCAAACGAGCTGCACAGGAGAGTCAAAAGATGGACAGGGAGGAGAAGAAAAAGAAGAGATGATTTCACCACAGAGCCACTGAGACAGTATTAACAGATTCCTCCAAATCAAATCAAATTGTATTGGTCGCACATTCTATTGGTCCAGCCTTCACCTCAGATTGCCTTAGCAGATCAACCACACAGCATGACATTCCAACAAACACAGTCCAGGGCTGTGCTATTGGTCCAGCCTTCACCTCAGATTGCCTTAGCAGATCAACCACACAGCATGACATTCCAACAAACACAGTCCAGGGCTGTACTATTGGTCCAGCCTTCACCTCAGATTGCCTTAGCAGATCAACCACACAGCATGACATTACAACAAACACAGTCCAGGGCTGTACTATTGGTCCAGCCTTCACCTCAGATTGCCTTAGCAGATCAACCACACAGCATGACATTACAACAAACACAGTCCAGGGCTGCGTCTCAAACAGCAACCTATTGTCTATGTTGGACTTCTTTTAACCAGAACCTTATGGGCCATTTTCAGTGTCCGCATAGAAGCAAAGCAAATTGCCATCGTCAGCGGTTCTATGCCCTTTCTAGTCATTCTCTTACTTTGTCTCTATCCTGATTCCTGACACCATAACGTCATTCTATTCTAGAGCCCATAGCTTGGTGATGATGAACTCCCTCCCTCCAAACAGACAGATATGCGCCCTCCAAACAGACAGACATGCCCTCACCTAGACAGATACCTACTCCCTCCCTCCCCACTCCCTCCCTCCCCACTCCCTCCCTCCCCACTCCCTCCATCCCTCCTCACAGAATGGGCAGTGATGTGTCCTGCATCCAGATCAAATTCTGCCTCAAAGGCACACGACGACACATGCTCACACACACCTCCAACACACATGCACACACCTCCAACACACACGCACGCACGCACGCACGCACGCACGCACACACACACACACACACACACACACACACACACACACACACACACACACACACACACACACACACACACACACACACACACACACACACACACACACACACACACACACACACACACACACACACACAGCATCACCAGGTCGTTGGGTTCATTCCAGTGAAACAGCAGTTTACTAGCTGACAGACACACACACACACACACACACACACACACACACACACACACACACACACACACACACACACACACACACACACACACACACACACACACACACACACACACACACACACACACACACACACACACACACACACACACACACACACACACACACACACACACACACAGCAATAAACTCATCTACTGTCTACTCTAATTCTAATGATAGCTGTCTTCTTCAGTCTTGTTTCAGCCCTTCCCTACAGAATGATGTTGAGTCAAAAACCATTCACAGTGACAGCCCTTACTTTTCTTACCAAGTTTGTCTCATTGGCCTTAACACATTAATAAAAAAACATGAACAAATAAAAATAAGGCACATTAAATGTCAATAAAACCCCAGTATAATAGAGAAGAAGAGTTATATTCTAATCCAAAGCCACAACTACAGTCCCCCCAGGCATGCAGACAATGCTGTACTGAGCTACACTACCAGGACAGAAAAAGGTTTATTACCTGTACTGGTCAGACCAGACTAGACCAGTAGAGCAAAGCGAAAACAGACTCCCCTTGAGTAGAGACCTGAGGCAGCCACAGAGTCAGACACACTGCCAAACGCAGGATTGCACCTCACCGCAGGGTGGAGAGGGGAGAGAGAGAGAGAGAGAGAGAGAGAGAGAGAGAGAGAGAGAGAGAGAGAGAGAGAGAGAGAGAGAGAGAGAGGGAGGGCAGAGAGAGCGAGAGAGAGAGAGACAGCCGGCGAGATACCACCGCCAAAACTCTGTGTGAAGGGAACAGAGCTGTTGCCACAGCAACACACAGCCTAAGTGGTCTGGGCCCGGTCTAATTCTGAGCTTTGGTTGCTCTGTTCCCATCGTCAGTCCCTCCCCTCATCTCCCCTCTCTCTCCATGTCTGGGAGCTCAGCTGCCACACCCATCCCCAACATGATGCTGCCAAAGGTACTGACTGACTAACTGACTGAATAACTGTACCCCTGTACATGGTGAAGCTCAAGAACACCATGACAACTGTATCCTCCACAACTACCTCAACAGAAAACCATGACAACTGTGTCCTCCACAACTACCTCAACAGAAAACCATGACAACTGTGTCCTCCACAACTACCTCAACAGAAAACCATGACAACTGTGTCCTCCACAACTACCTCAACAGAAAACCATGACAACTGTGTCCTCCTCAACTACCTCAACAGAAAACCATGACAACTGTGTCCTCCACAACTACCTCAACAGAAAACCATGACAACTGTGTCCTCCACAACTACCTCGACAGAAAACCATGACAACTGTGTCCTCCACAACTACCTCAACAGAAAACCATGACAACTGTGTCCTCCACAACTACCTCAACAGAAAACCATGACAACTGTGTCCTCCACAACTACCTCAACAGAAAACCAACTGACAACTACCTCAACAGAAAACCATGACAACTGTCCTCCACAACTACCTCAACAGAAAACCATGACAACTGTGTCCTCCACAACTACCTCAACAGAAAACCATGACAACTGTGTCCTCCACAACTACCTCAACAGAAAACCATGACAACTGTGTCCTCCACAACTACCTCAACAGAAAACCATGACAACTGTGTCCTCCACAACTACCTCAACAGAAAACCATGACAACTGTGTCCTCCACAACTACCTCAACAGAAAACCATGACAACTGTGTCCTCCACAACTACCTCAACAGAAAACCATGACAACTGTGTCCTCCACAACTACCTCAACAGAAAACCATGACAACTGTGTCCTCCACAACTACCTCAACAGAAAACCATGACAACTGTGTCCTCCACAACTACCTCAACAGAAAACCATGACAACTGTGTCCTCCACAACTACCTCAACAGATAACCATGACAACTGTGTCCTCCACAACTACCTCAACAGAAAACCATGACAACTGTGTCCTCCACAACTACCTCAACAGAAAACCATGACAACTGTGTCCTCCACAACTACCTCAACAGAAAACCATGACAACTGTGTCCTCCACAACTACCTCAACAGAAAACCATGACAACTGTGTCCTCCACAACTACCTCAACAGAAAACCATGACAACTGTGTCCTCCACAACTACCTCAACAGAAAACCATGACAACTGTGTCCTCCACAACTACCTCAACAGAAAACCATGACAACTGTGTCCTCCACAACTACCTCAACAGAAAACCATGACAACTGTGTCCTCCACAACCACCTCAACAGAAAACCATGACAACTGTGTCCTCCACAACTACCTCAACAGAAAACCATGACAACTGTGTCCTCCACAACTACATCAACAGAAAACCATGACAACTGTGTCCTCCACAACTACATCAACAGACAAGAGTCAAAACAACACAGAGTCAAACATCAGTTAACAACATCCTAAAAACCCAATACACAGATAACGTTGGTGGTTACTACCAGTATAGTTAATATTGAAATGACATTACAGTTTGTGTTGAAGTGTTAAACAGATGTGAAAGTCTGTAAATGTTCACAGCATACTACCTTGGATGACTAGCAATGTGGCAGGTATTCAAACTTGCAGGCCTCCTAACAGGAGGCCTCCACCTCTTTACATCTTCAGTTCCATGCTTTAGTTCTTTGAAGCCATGGACAAATCTTTGTTGCTCAAGGACATTACACGTCTCTTCTCAATGCAATCACCCTAGTTCAACCCATCAGCTGTTGCAGCATGCAGTACCAACCTAGCGTCCGTCTGTCCAACCTGGCGTCCATCCGCCCCCCCCCCCAAATAGGTCCAGCTCTAGGCCCACTGGCACGCGTCTGTACTTTGTACCATCCTGGCCTCCCTACTCCCTCAGACAGACACAAAACTGAGGTGGATCTCTCTGTATGATATTGGCAGTGGTCCAGGGCCCATATTCACAAAACCTCTCAGGGCAGGAGAGCTGGTATAGGATCAGATTTACCTTTTAGATCATAATAAATACGATTCCATGTACAGGGAGGACCTGATCTTAGATCAGCACTTGTACTCTGAGAGGCTTTGTGACTATGAGTTCAGGTCCTAACTGACACTATCAAACACAGAGGATTGGCACTGCTCTATGGTTCAAGTCATTTGGGTCATCCCCAAAGCCAACACCTGCTTTGGCCGCCTTTCCTTCCAGTTCTCTGCTGCCAATGACTGGAACGAATGACTGGAACGAATGCAAAAATCGCTGAAGTTGGAGACTGTATTCCATGTGTAACTCTGTGTTGTTGTTTGTGTCGCACTGCTTTGCTTAATCTTGGCCAGGTTGCAGTTGTAAATGAGAACTTGTTCTCAATTGGCCTACCTGGTTAAATAAAGGTGAACTATATGTATATATTTCTTTAAACATAATACATAACACAGCATAATGTCATTGTGTCATGCAGTGTTCTGTAATGGTTGGGTGGAGCTGGATTATGTGATTGCATAAGTAAAAAGGATTCAAATCTCTGTGAATTTCTTTTACATTTCCATACATTGTTTATATGCCTAACACCTAACTGAAGACCATAGAAGGAACTTGGCATTTAGACAACACATCACAGTCCAATGGCTTCAGTGACCTCGCTAAAAGTCCATGTCTTTGAAAGACACGTCTACCTTTGACTCTTTCCTCTCTGCCTCCTTCTTTCTTCTCCTCTCCTCTTTTGACCTCACCCTCTCACCTTCCCCCCCTACTCACAAGGCAGGCAATACGCTCGACCTCATCTTTACTAGATGCTGTTCTTCCACTAACCTCATTGCAACTCCCCTCCAAGTCTCCGACCACTGCCTTGTATCCTTTTCCCTCTCGCTCTCATCCAACACCTCCCACACTGCCCCTACTCGGATGGTATCGCGCCGTCCCAACCTTCGCTCTCTCTCCCCCGCTACTCTCTCCTCTTCCATCCTATCATCTCTTCCCTCCGCTCAAACCTTCTCCCACCTATCTCCTGATTCTGCCTCCTCAACCCTCCTCTCCTCCCTCTCTGCATCCCTTGACTCTCTATGTCCCCTATCCTCCAGGCCGGCTCGGTCCTCCCCTCCCGCTCCGTGGCTCGATGACTCATTGCGAGCTCACAGAACAGGGCTCCGGGCAGCCGAGCGGAAATGGAGGAAAACTCGCCTCCCTGCGGACCTGGCATCCTTTCACTCCCTCCTCTCTACATTTTCCTCCTCTGTCTCTGCTGCTAAAGCCACTTTCTACCACGCTAAATTCCAAGCATCTGCCTCTAACCCTAGGAAGCTCTTTGCCACCTTCTCCTCCCTCCTGAATCCTCCTCCCCTCCCCCTCCTCCCTCTCTGCAGATGACTTCGTCAACCATTTTGAAAAGAAGGTCGACGACATCCGATCCTCGTTTGCTAAGTCAAACGACACCGCTGGTTCTGCTCACACTGCCCTACCCTGTGCTCTGACCTCTTTCTCCCCTCTCTCCAGATGAAATCTCGCGTCTTGTGACGGCCGGCCGCCCAACAACCTGCCCGCTTGACCCTATCCCCTCCTCTCTTCTCCAGACCATTTCCGGAGACCTTCACCCTTACCTCACCTCGCTCATCAACTCATCCCTGACCGCTGGCTACGTCCCTTCCGTCTTCAAGAGAGCGAGAGTTGCACCCCTTCTGAAAAAACCTACACTCGATCCCTCCGATGTCAACAATTACAGACCAGTATCCCTTCTTTCTTTTCTCTCCAAAACTCTTGAACGTGCCGTCCTTGGCCAGCTCTCCCGCTATCTCTCTCTGAATGACTAGTCTTGATCCAAATCAGTCAGGTTTCAAGACTAGTCATTCAACTGAGACTGCTCTCCTCTGTATCACGGAGGCGCTCCGCACTGCTAAAGCTAACTCTCTCTCCTCTGCTCTCATCCTTCTAGATCTATCGGCTGCCTTCGATACTGTGAACCATCAGATCCTCCTCTCCACCCTCTCCGAGTTGGGCATCTCCGGCGCGGCCCACGCTTGGATTGCGTCCTACCTGACAGGTCGCTCCTACCAGGTGGCGTGGCGAGAATCTGTCTCCTCACCACGTGCTCTCACCACTGGTGTCCCCCAGGGCTCTGTTCTTGGCCCTCTCCTATTCTCGCTATACACCAAGTCACTTGGCTCTGTCATAACCTCACATGGTCTCTCTTATCATTGCTATGCTGACGACACACAATTAATCTTCTCCTTTCCCCCTTCTGATGACCAGGTGGCGAATCGCATCTCTGCATGTCTGGCAGACATATCAGTGTGGATGACGGATCACCACCTCAAGCTGAACCTCGGCAAGACGGAGCTGCTCTTCCTCCCGGGAAGGACTGCCCGTTCCATGATCTCGCCATCACGGTTGACAACTCCATTGTGTCCTCCTCCCAGAGCGCCAAGAACCTTGGCGTGATCCTGGACAACACCCTGTCGTTCTCAACCAACATCAAGGCGGTGGCCCGTTCCTGTAGGTTCATGCTCTACAACATCCGCAGAGTACGACCCTGCCTCACACAGGAAGCGGCGCAGGTCCTAATCCAGGCACTTGTCATCTCCCGTCTGGATTACTGCAACTCGCTGTTGGCTGGGCTCCCTGCCTGTGCCATTAAACCCCTTCAACTCATCCAGAACACCGCAGCCCGTCTGGTGTTCAACCTTCCCAAGTTCTCTCACGTCACCCCGCTCCTCCGTTCTCTCCACTGGCTTCCAGTTGAAGCTCGCATCCGCTACAAGACCATGGTGCTTGCCTACGGAGCTGTGAGGGGAACGGCACCTCAGTACCTCCAGGCTCTGATCAGGCCCTACACCCAAACAAGGGCACTGCGTTCATCCACCTCTGGCCTGCTCGCCTCCCTACCACTGAGGAAGTACAGCTCCCGCTCAGCCCAGTCAAAACTGTTCGCTGCCCTGGCCCCCCAATGGTGGAACAAACTCCCTCACGACGCCAGGACAGCGGAGTCAATCACCACCTTCCGGAGACACCTGAAACCCCACCTCTTTAAGGAATACCTAGGATAGGATAAGTAATCCCTCTCACCCCCCCTTAAGTTTTAGATGCACTATTGTAAAGTGACTGTTCCACTGGATGTCATAAGGTGAATGCACCAATTTGTAAGTCGCTCTGGATAAGAGCGTCTGCTAAATGACTTAAATGTAAATGTAATATGTAATAATACGTTCCATCGCTACAGAGTGTGGGAATTAAATGTCAACAAAATTGTAAATGGACATAGATTAACAGATGCTCTAGGCAATGTTTGAACAGACTAATGGAGCACTGGCCACACTCTCCAGGCTAGATACTAATGGACCACTGGACACACTCTCCAGGCTAGATACTAATGGAGCTCTAGCCACACTCTCCAGGCTAGATACTAATGGAGCACTGGCCACACTCTCCAGGCTAGATACTAATGGAGCACTGGCCACACTCTCCAGGCTAGATACTAATGGAGCACTGGCCACACTCTCCAGGCTAGATACTAATGGAGCACTGGCCACACTCTCCAGGCTAGATACTAATGGAGCACTGGCCACACTCTCCAGGCTAGATACTAATGGAGCAATGGCCACACTCTCCAGGCTAGATACTAATGGAGCACTGGCCACACTCTCCAGGCTAGATACTAATGGAGCACTGGCCACACTCTCCAGGCTAGATACTAATGGAGCACTGGCCACACTCTCCAGGCTAGATACTAATGGAGCACTGGCCACACTCTCCAGGCTAGATACTAATGGAGCACTGGCCACACTCTCCAGGCTAGATACTAATGGAGCTCATCCCACAGGGTACAGTGTACTTGTGGTGATAAAACAGAAGATACTCTTTGGCTGACTTCCTTACTGCTTCTTCTTGACCAATAGTATGGCAAGACTGGTCTTCAACAGTGCATGGTATTCAATCTAACAGGCTAGGTGACTGATGCTGTCTAAATGAATAATAGACATGAAAGGTCTGGTCCTGGCGACATACTGCAGTTAAAATAGAGGGACAGGAGGTTAATACGACTCCTGGCAGAGATGTTGAATGGGTTTTGGTTCTGTAAATGGTGGAAAGTGGAGGTAGTAGGTAGTGGTAGGTTCTGTGTGTCAGCAGAAATATAAATGTAAAGGCAGAAAGATTGCAGGGATAATAGACAAAACAATAGAGCTATGGCAAACTAAATTGTAGAGGAGCCGCTGCCATGGCAACAAGAGGAGGGAACGGAGTGGGGTATAGTCAGTGTGTGGAGAGGGGTGTGTGTGTTTGTGTGTGTGTCTTGCTCTGGGAAAACAGAGATTTTCACCCTTAATTGCCACAGTAATAATGGATAATGAATCTACTAAGGGTGCTTCAATGTTCACTGTTCCTCCCACACAGTGAGAGGTAGGGGCCCGCTTAGTGCCTGCTGGACCCACACACGCACACACACTCAGAAAGACCAACCAAACAGAATGACCAATCCCTGTGTGTGCGTGTGTGTGCGTGTGTATGTGTGTATGTGTGTGTGTGTATTCTAATTGACAGGTACTACTCGACCACATTGTATACACACACACAGTTTTGACAATACTGGTCAATACAGATGAAATATGTGGGTATAATACAGTAGTTATAAAAGCTCTGTCCCTGAGTCTCTGATATCAGGTGTCCTTACCAGCCGTAACTGCATGGTCTCCATTGAATCCGTTCTCTCTGGAGGTGTAGGAGGGGGGTGCTGCTCCATGGGCCGTCCCTGGCTGGCACGCCCTGTATGAGGGGGGGTAGCCGTTAGCCCCGTGGGCTGGGGGGGGAGAGGGGTCCTGTGCCCCTGACGTGTCCCAATGGGGGTGGCTGTCCTCAGGTTGGCGACTGTCTGCCATGATGGGGGTCAGTGGCGGCCAGGGAGGTCTTTCCTTATGGCTGGGAGAAGAAGGAGCTTATTACTTTATTTTCTATTGTCACTGTACAGAGAGATGAATCTTTATGCTTTTTCTCCAACCCCCTTGAGACACACACCCACAGAGGGGTTGGAGCACAGGGTGAGCTGCAGTGTGAGTATATGGTCATGTCATGGCAAATAATAGTGATGGAATAATGGCTACTAACGCTAGAATCACCACAGCCGTTTTTTTAGGTGTTATGGCACAATGGCTATTAACAGTTTGGAAGGGAGAAGAGACTATACAAATGTGTTCCTTCGATGGGGTATGAAAAGACACTGTGATAGCATGGTCATGTCACTGTCTTTATAATAATGGTGGCACATCATGGCTATAAACACTTTGGTAGGGAACCAGAAGGTATTGATGGGGTGGAGGAAAACCAAAGGACATCATTCAAATTCAAAACACTGTTTCGCCTCGGGTCACGAATCACCCCCCACATCTATAGACAGACTGGAGTGCTGGTTTATGGACATCAGATCACAGGGCAGCTCTCTCTCTCTCTCTCTCTCTCTCTCTCTCTCTCTCTCTCTCTCTCTCTCTCTCTCTCTCTCTCTCTCTCTCTCTCTCTCTCTCTCTCTCTCTCTCTCTCTCTCTCTCTCTCTCTCTCTCTCTCTCTCTCTCTCTCTCTCTCCACACTCTCAGACTCAGGGCTGTGATTGAGTTACACAGACACTGAAGGTCTCGGCTGCTGCTGCTGCCTTGGTGTCATCCCGTTCTGATTCACAGCTAGCTGCATCACTGACATGAAATAGAGCCTCAGCCCTCTCTGAGAAATCAATAGGACTTTATGGAGCTGCTGTCAACCATAGCACCTCCGTACAACCCAGTGCAATATATATGACCCACATACACACACATGCGGCACGCACACAGACATACACACACAAAATTGTAATTTGTCAATAGGAGTATAAAGCAGCGTGCAATATTGTGAACCAATCACAGGGCGGAAATAGATATGTTCACAGTAAATCTGTTGTAGGGGTCAAAGGACAGAGGATAATGCCCTCCTGCTCATTGAGTGAGTGTGTGTGTGCCCAAGAGTACAGCCAGCTCTCTGAGCTCAGAGCACAGCAGCCTCATCGACACGGTGTCCCACTGAGAGTAAGATCGCCCACGGGCAACAAGGGATAAAAAAATCTAATAAACAGCAACAGAGAGGATATCGATTCAGCTAATCACAGGCCAGGAGCTTGGTGGGCAAAGCAAAGCACTAGATAATGGAACCAAAGACCGATGCCTTGTTTCAGTACGGTGCTTACAGCTTACATTATACAACACAGCCAGCCCCACAGTGCCATTTAGTCCAACCACTGCTATTCCATCGACAGAATAGTAGTGACTGACTCCAGAACAGACCAGCCTGGGTAAGCATCAAAATTATATATCTGTTGGCGTAAAGATGGCAAAATGGCAGCTCTGCTTCTAGCTCCTAAGCAACTTTGCAGGATTTTTTTTGTGTTTTTTTGTGTTATTACATACAGCCAGAAATAACCTTTGGATGAAGGAGCAGTGGTAATACACCAGCATTAAGACCAGGAATACGACTTTCCCGAATTGGATCCTTTGTTAGTACAGTACTCCCAGGGCAATTTAAATTATTTCAGAGGCTGCTCCAAAACACTGCCGGCGGAGAAGGAGAAGAGGTAATCGGAGTGGACTACTAGTCCGACACAGGAGGCGTGCACACCATCCACCGCTTCTGAGTATATTACTCACTAATGTTCAGTCTCTAGATAATAAAGTAGCAGAGCTCAGGGCAAGGATCTCCTTCCAAAAAGACATCAGGGATTGTAACATATTCTGTTACATGGAAACATGGCTCTCTCGGGATATACTGTCCCCGTCCATACAGCCAGCTGGGTTCTCAGTACAATGCACAGACAGGAATAAAGAAGAAAGAAGGGGATGTATATTTCATGATTAACTGCTCGTGGTGTGATTGTGATAACATACCGAAACACAAGTGCTTTTATTCACCTGAACTAGAATACCTCACAATCAAATGCCGACCGTAGTACCTTAAAATAAAATTATCTCGGTTATAGTCACAGCCGTGCATATTCTCCCTCAAGCCGATACCTCGATGGCCCTCAAAGAACTACACTGGATTTTATGAAAACTGGAAACCACATATCCTGAGGCTGGATTTATTGTATCAAAGCAATTTTGAGCAAAACGCTACCGAAGTTCTAACTACACATTGACTGTAGTACTCGCTCTGTAAAAACATTGGACCACTGCTACTCAACTTTTCTAAATGCCTACAAGGCCCTCCTCCGCCATCCCTTCGGCAAATCTGATCAAGCCTCCATTTTGCGGCATCTTCCTATATGCAGATATTCAAACAGGATGTACCCGTGCTAAGGTCTATTCAACGCTGGTCTGACCAATCGGAATCCATGCTTTAAGATTGTTTTGATCACACGGACTGGGAAATGTTCCATGTAGCCTCTGAGAATAACATTGAAGAAAACACGGATGTGGTGACTGAGTTCATTAAGAAGAGTATAGGAGATGTTGTACCCACTGTGACTATTAAAATCTACCCAAACCAGAAACCGTGGATAAATGGCAGCATTCACACAAAACTGAAAGCACGAACCACCGCAGTTAACCATGGCAAGATGACGGAGAATATGGCTGAATACAAACAGTGTAGTTATTCCTGCCGTAAGGCAATCAAACTGGCAAAACGTCAGTACAGAGATAGAGTGGAGTCGCAATTCAGCGGCTCAGATACGAGACGGAAGTGGCAGGATCTACAGACAATCACAGATTACAAAGGGAAAACCAGCCACGTTGCGGAAACCGAAGTCTTGCTTCCGGACAAGCTAAACACCTTCTTCGCCCACTTTGAGAAAAACCCAGTGCCATCGATGCAGCCCGCTACCAAGGACTGTGGGCTCTTCTTCTCCTTGGATGACCTGAGTAATATATTTAAGCGCGTTAACCCTTGCAAGGCTGCCGACCCAGACAGCATCCCTAGCCGCATCCTCAGAGCATGTGCAGACCAGCTGGCTGGAGTGTTTACAGATATATTCAATCTCTCGATACCCAGTCTGCTGTCCCCACCCCTCAAGATGTCCAACATTGTTCCAGTACCCAAGAAAGCAAAGGTAACTGAACTAAATTACTATCACCCCGTAGCACTAACTTCTGTCATCATGAAGTGCTTTGAGAGGTTAGTTAAGGATCATATCACCTCTACCTTACCTGACACCCTAGACCCACATCAATCTGCTTACTGCCCCAATAGATCTACAAACAATCCAATCGACATCTCACTGCACACTGCCCTATCCCTTCTGGAAAAGAGGAGTACCTATGAAAGAATGCTGTTAATTGACTACAGCTCAGCATTCAACACCATAGCACCATCCAAGCTCATCATTAAGCTCGGGGCCCTGGGTCTGAACCCTGCCCTGTGCAACTGGCTCTTGGACTTCCTGACAGGCCGCCCCCAGGTGGTGAAGGTATGAAACAACACCGCCACTTATCCTCACCACAGGGGTGTGTGCTCATCAAGTTTGCAGAAGACATAACAGTAGTAGGCCTGATTACCAACAATGACGAGACAGCCTACAGGGAGGTGAGGGCCCTGGGAGAGTGGTGCCAGGAAAATTACGTCTCACTGATTGTCAACAAAACATTCAGTAAGACGTTAAAACCCTCACAAACCTTTATCACCACCTGGTACGGCAACTGCACCACCCACAACCGCAGGGCTCACAAGAGGGTGGTGCGGTCTGCCCAACGCATCACCGGGGGCAAACTACCTGCCCTCCAGGACACCTACAGCACCCGGTCACAGAGAGGCCAAAAAGATCATCAAGGACAACAACCACCCGAGCCACGGCCTGTTCACCCCGCTATCATCCAGAAAGCGAGGTCAGTGCAGGTGCATCAAAGCCAGGACCAAGAGACTGAAAAGCAGCTTCTATCTCTAGGCCATCAGACTGTTAAATAGCCATCACTAACTGGTTTCCACCCGGTTACGCAACCCTGCACCTTAGAGGCTGCTGCCCTATATACATAGACTTGGAATCAATGGCCACTTTAATAATGGAACAGTAGTTAGTCACTTTAATAAGGTTTACATACTGCTTTACTCATCTCGTATGTATATACTGTATTCTATTCTACTGTGTTTTAGTCAATGCCACTCCGACATTGCTCAATCTAATATTTATATATTTATTTTACTTTTAGATTTGTGTGTATTGTTGTGAATTGTTAGATACTACTGCACTATTGGTTAGGAACACAAAATTTCGCTCCACCCGCAATAACATTTGCTAAATACTGTATGTGTATGTGACCAATAAAATGTGATTTGATGAACAGACATACACAAGTCTCTGAGCATTATGTTAAAACATCACCTTGATTTCATTTTATATTGATATTTTAGTTATTTAGCATGCGCTCTTATCCAGAGCAACTTACCATCGTGAGTACATACATTTTCCTACTTTTCATACTGGTCCCCGTGATAATCAAACCCACAACCCTATAAGGTTCTATCTAAAAAAAATATTATTCTTAGTTCCGAAAAGTTCCGAACCTGCATTGGTTTGAATTGTGTAAGCAAATTTTTATCTTGTATTATTAAAAAAAAAACTTAACAACATGAATTACGGTATTTGCAAACCACGCCCCCAAATATTCAAATTATCACCCTTCTCTACATTATGAAGTAGCTGGGCTTGGTGTGGGCTAGTCTGTGCTGGGATTGGTGGGGGCTAGTCCATTTTGGGCTTGTTGTGGGCTAGCCTGTGTTGGGCTTGGTGTGAGCTGGACCGTGTTGGGCTTGGTGTAGGCTGGCCCAACATGGGCTTGTTGTGGGCTAGCCTGTGCTGGGCTTGGTGTAGGCTACACCGTGTTGGGCTTGGTGTGGGCTGGTGTTGGCTAGCCTGTGCTAGGCTTGTTGTGGGCTAGCCGGTGTCGGGCTGATGTGGGCTTCGTCTGGGTTAGCCCGCGTTTGGCTGGTGTGGGCTTGGTCTGGGTTAGCCCGCGTTTGGCTTGTGTGGGCTTGGTCTGTGTTAGCCCGTGTTTGGCTGGTGTGGGATTGGTCTGGGTTAGCACGTGTTTGGCTGGTGTGGGCTTGGTCTGGGTAAGCACGTGTTTGACTGGTGTGGGCTTGGTCTGGGTTAGCACGTGTTTGGCTGGTGTGAGCTTGGTGTGAAACAGCCCCTGTTCACCTTGCCCACCAAAGAACCACATGGGTCCAATGGGGTAATGTTTGCTGGGATAACACACACACATACTATCCTCAGTAATGGAGGCCACAGGCATATTATGGCTAGGAAAAGCCCTACTCTACACCCTCACCAGACACCAGACAGTATCTTCCAACCAAAGACATGGGCCTGTATTCACAAAATGTCCCAGGGTAGGAGTGCTGTTCTAGGATCAGTTTAGTATTTTAAAGCACTCGTACTCTGAGATGCTTTGTTAATATGGGCCGGCCCAACTCTTTATGACCGTGGTGGGAAGATGCGGTCAAAGACTATACTGCAAGATTAAAACTCTGCTTAGGGCGTTGTTGTATCGGACTGATTTCAGGCCCTTTATCAAACTCTCACAAATGCAGCATTGGGTGTGTCTGATCACATCTTCCCTTGCTGGATATAAAGAGATTGGGTGTGTCCCAATTAGTGCACGTACCAACATGTATAAAAGGCCATATGGCTTTGGTCAAAAGTGCACAATATAGGGAATAGTGACGCAGACATGGTCACTCACATGTATCCTACCAGGGTTATAAATCTCTCCTTGTTTATGACTAGAACTACATGAACCTCCACAAAGAAGACCCTTCGTCATCATTCAACCCTTCATCCCAGCACTTTTGTTAGACAGACCGTAAAGCAGACTCTCTCTTCTTTTTGCACCGGGTCTGGCCGTAGAAATGTGTTCCTCAAAGGAGGTGTGTAGCGGTAGAGTGCTTGTAGTAAAAGCAGAAATTAATAACAGGGGTTTTTCTCACAGGTAGAGCCTGAGGAGACGCTGGTGGACGGTGGGGGTGATAAGGGTCATCATTCATTGACCTAGTGGATGTTTAAAGAACTAGACATCCCAAAACAAAACAGTATACATGGGTGAAGGTCTTTGGGGCTAGGGTGAGTGCAGCCCGACTCGATCGGTTTTACATGTCCAGGAATCACAGCAATAGGCTGTTGGGTGCTGTGGCATAAACTGGCTGTCCTCAGCCCCCCAGACCTGCAACGCAAGCTGGTGGACTGAGTGAGGGCGGCAGTGTTGTATTTCCGTCCACGAAGGAGAACAGGGCCTGGTGGAACTGGAGAGCAGGGTGGCTGCATTCTGCCTAAAGGTGACGCAGAGACTGCTGTACCATACTGATGTCGGCTGGAGGGATGAGGGAAAGCTGGCGGATTAGGGTTGGACCGGCAGCTGTTCCTCATGACGCTGGAGAGGCTGAGTACAGCAGGTCTCTCTGATTTTTACTCTGCAGTGCTGAGGGCCTGGCAGCTGCTAAGGCCCATACGGGAAGGGGATGGGGAGCCTGGGCTGTGGGTGTGGGAGGAGCCTATCTTCCACAACCCAGCCATATAAAATGATTTAAAAAGTGTGGAGATGTTTCAGGAGATATGGTGTGTCGGAGGGCCGTCTGTACAGATGGGGAAGATGGGTTGGATATAAGGTTGTAGAAATGGTGAGGCTTTGGTTATTGTTATGTTTGGTGTTGTTTTGTATCGTGGGGTAGAAGGCAAGGTGAGTATGCAGCTCAAGGGATATTTGTTTTTTAAAGGGGAGTGGGGGGGGTTGAGGTTTTAATTAAATGAAATTAAGATATATCATTAAAGAAATACAAAAAGTCTAAAGTCTCTCTCTCTCTGTCTGCCTGGTCTGCTACGAAGGTCACTTTGAGCTGTGCCGGTGGCAGACTTCCAGAAATACCCAGACAGCCTCAGACCGTAGCCAGCATTGGAGTGTTTGTGACAGGGACGTGGGATAAGGACGGAAGGCTTGGGGTTCAGATTCCTGGAGCCCCACAGGGCTGATTAAAGAGCATGTGGTGTTGGTGGCCCATGAGGGGAGTGTTGCCGAGTCCATCTGGCTGAAACAGCATCCTCTAGTGGACTGATCCTTCTCTACAACACTGGGGTAGAGGGAATGAATATGTAGCAATACTGAGCACTGTTGTAGGGTGGAGGCCAGGGTGTTCCCTCTATCCAGTCCCACAGAGATAAGATGATACGATTTTCAGAGCCTGGATGGCAAGAAGGACATCTGGTGGAAAGAGGGGGATCGGGTGTCTGAAGCGGTATGTAGATTCCACATCGGACACGACTACCCATCCTCACCCTTCTCATGCCTCTCCACCCATTTTTTACCTACCTCTCTTTCTGTCTGGATAATAGAAACTGGGTTGTTCAGTCTACCTCCCTAGAGTACGCCTGCTGCCAGCCAGTACTGTTATAAAGGGAGCTGAGCTAAATATGACAACCACTGGAACTCAATGCTTTTAGGTGAGGAGAGAGAGGAAGAGCAGATATAGACACCGAAATAGAGAGGGTGCTTCAATCTTATATATACAGTGGGTATTTGATACACTGCCTATTTTGCAGGTTTTCCTACTTACAAAGCATGTAGAGGTCTGTAATTTACAGGTCAAAAGTATCTACAGGTCAAAAGTAGTACACTCTAGGGTGCCATTTGGGAATTTCCAGGCGGGTAACAACATTTTACATTTGATAATTTAGTTATTTAGCAGATGCTCTTATCCAGAGCAACTTACAGGGGCAATTAGGGTTAAGTGCGTTGCTTAAAACTTCTTCAGGATCGGTGTCCCTTTCCACGGGAAGGTTGAGCTAACATAGGCTAATGTGATTAGCATGAGGTTGTAACTAACAAGAACATTTCTCAGGGCATTGACATATCTGATTTTGGCAGAAAGCTTAAATTCTTGTAAATCTAACTGCACTGTTAAATTTACAGAAGCTATTACAGTGAAATAATGCCATGCTATTGTTTGAGGAGAGTGCACAGTTTTGAACATGAAAAGTTATTAATAAACAAATTAAACACATTTGGGCAGTCTTGACACAACAGTTTGAACAGAAATACAATGGTTCATTGGATCAGTCTAAAACTTTGCTCATATACTGCTGCCATCTAGTGGCCCAAATCTAAATTGCATCTGGGCTAGAATAATTCATTATGGCCTTACTCTTGCATTTCAAAGATGGTACAAAATAATACAAAATAACAGTTTTTTTTCTTTGTATTACCGTTTACCAGATCTATTGTGTTATATTCTCCAACATTCCTTAAACATTTCCACAAACTTCAAAGTGTTTCCTTTGAAATGGTACCAAGAATATGCATACCCTTGCTTCAGGGCCTGAGTTACAGGCAGTTCGATTTGGGTATGTCATTTTAGGCTAAAATTAAGAGGTTACAGCACAGATTTTTCACCTAGTCTGCACAGGGATTCAAACCAGAGACATTTTGGGTACTGGCCCAACACTCTTCAGCGCTAGGCTACTTGCCTCCAACAATTGCACCGACTGACCAGGGAAGGGATGGAAATTAACATGGGGTGATCGTCGTTTTAGAGCTAAGCTCAGTCACATATACTATAGAGAGTGATAATAATGGCGTCTTTTTGTTGGCACTAAGTCTGCCATGGTTCGTTGAACAAGGCCTATGAGAAAATGAATGGAACTTTTGTAGGGTTTTTGGATAAACGCTGAAAATAAGGTATGTGGTAACACATGCTTAGTAGATCTTACTAGTTTTGTTCCAGGATGTTTTGCCAATTTTGAAGCATTTATTGTAATAAAAAAAAACACAACGCATATACAGACTTCCTAATTCATAAAGGTGATGTTAACTGACTGATATTATATCACTGAACAAACCGTATAACATCTCAAAAGCCTGTGTTAATCTCAGACCTTATTTTCAGAGTTTATTCCAAAACCCTATTCTTTCCCCATTCATGCCTCCCTACCTGCCACAGGAGGTTGGTGGCACCTTAATTGGGGAGGATGGGCTTGTGGTAATGACTGGAGAGGAATCCGTGGAATGGTTTCAAATCCATTTATTTTAAATGTTTATTTAACTAGGCTTAATTTAACTAAGTCAGCTAAGAACAATGACACCAGCCAATCCCTGACGATGCTGGGCCAATTGTGCTCCGCCCAATGGGAGTCCCAATCACGGCTGATTGTGATACAGCCTGGATTTGAACCAGGGTGTTTGTAGTGACACCTCTAGCACTGAGATGCAGTGCCTTAGACCGCTGTGTCACTCGGGAACAAGGTGTTTGATGCCATTCCATTTTCTACGTTCTGGCCATTATTATGAGCCATTCTCTCCTCAGCAGCCTCCTGTGCTCCCTCCCTGCCTGCCTGCCTCTCTGCCTGCCTGTCTCCCTCCCTCTCTGCCTGCCTGCCTGCCTCTCTGCCTGCCTGTCTCCCTCCCTCTCTGCCTGCCTGCCTGCCTCTCTGCCTGCCTCTCTGCCTGCCTGTCTCCCTCCCTCCCTGCACCCCTCTCTGCCTGCCTGCCTCTCTACCTGCCTGTCTCCCTCCATCTCTGCACCCCTCTCTCTCTGCCTGCCTGCCTGCATCCCTCTCCTCCTGCCTGCCTTCCTCTCTGCCTGCATCCCTCTCTGCCTGCCTGCATCCCTCTCTGCCTGCATCCCTCTCTGCCTGCCTTCCTCTCTGCCTGCATCCCTCTCCTCCTGCCTGCATCCCTCTCTGCCTGCCTCTCTGCCTGCATCCCTCTCCTCCTGCCTGCCTTCCTCTCTGCCTGCATCCCTCTCTGCCTGCCTGCATCCCTCTCTGCCTGCATCTCTCTGCCTGCCTGCATCCCTCTCTGCCTGCCTCCCTCCCTCTCTGCCTGCCTCTCTGCCTGCATCTCTCTGCCTGCATCTCTCTGCCTGCCTGTCTCCCTCCCTCTCTGCCTGCCTCTCTGCCTGCATCTCTCTGCCTGCATCTCTCTGCCTGCATCTCTCTGCCTGCCTGTCTCCCTCCCTCTCTGCCTGCCTCTCTGCCTGCCTCTCTGCCTGCATCTCTCTGCCTGCCTGCATCCCTCTCTGCCTGCCTGCATCCCTCTCTGCCTGCCTGTCTCCCTCCCTCTCTGCCTGCCTCTCTGCCTACCCGTCTCCCTCCCTCTCTGCATCCCTCTCTGCCTCCCTCTCTCCCTGCCTCTCTGTCTCCCTTTCTGCCTGCCTCCCTCTCTGCATCCCTCTCTGCCTCCCTCTCTCTCTGTCTCCCTTTCTGCCTGCCTCCCTCTCTGCATCCCCGCCTCTCTGCTGGCATCCCCGCCTCTCTCCCTACCACCCTCTCAGTGTGTCTCAGTGCGTGTTTCAGTGGGTGTCTCAGTGTGTCTCAGCGTGTGTGTTTCTCAGTGTGTGTGTGTCTCTCTGTGTGTCTCAGCCTGTGTGAGTCACCAGGCTGCTGCATTGCAGGGTTATCCACTCACAGCTGGCTCAATGCATGAGACAGGGAGCCCAGAGAAGGAACATAGGGGGGCATAGGGTGCTCAGATCCTCTATGTGGATACTACAATAGGATGGTGGGCAGTGAGGGCATAGTGAGGTAAGGCTGCCAGTAAGACAACTGATTCATTCATTGATTTCACCACCTTCACACACACACATAGAAGTAAACAAATTGTTGATGCAAATCGACACAAAGATCCCCATAGTAAATAAAGGGAACAGCTCCCTATAAAATGAATGGCTTTGACTGTTTTTTTTAACCTGTTGTCCTTTTTTTCTAACCTGTTGTCCTTTTTTTCTAGTAGCAGTTAGAGAGGGCTGCCTGCCTGTCTGTCTGCCTGTCGATCTGTAGCATTTAGCATTACAGACTAGAGAGGGCCTGCCTGCATGTCTGTCTGCCTGTCGATCTGTAGCATTTAGCATCACAGACTAGAGAGGGCCTGCCTGCCTGCCTGCCTGTCTGTCGATCTGTAGCATTTAGCATCACATAGTAGGTATGGAGGGACCTCCCTGCCTGTATACTCCTGCAGGAGAGGTCCTGGTATCAGCATCTCATTTCCCCTATCTCAGACTTGGAGGGCCCCGCACAGTAAGAGGGCCACCGAAACTTATTGTCCCTTTGTCACCACTGTAGAATTCCTGTCATAATAGCCCCCCCCTCTCTCTCCTCTCTCTCCTACCCTTCCCCCCTCTTTCTCTACAATCTACCTCCTCTCTGCATTCCTGGCTCCCTCCTACCACTCCTCCCTGCCTCCGTACTCTCCCTCTCTCTCTCTCACATAACCAGAGGGATCAAACACTCTCTCTCTGACTGTGCAGAAAAACAACAATGCTTTCTAATACTCAACCGGTGGAGCAATGTAACACAAAGGTTCATTTTGAACCTTTACTAGCACAGAGAGGCTGCTGTCTACATACAGACTTGAAATCATTTCCCACCTTAGTAAATGTAACACGAGTGTAACGGTTTTCTTGAGTTGAAGGAGAGGCGGACCAAAACGCAGAGTGGTGATTATTCATGGCTCTTTAATAAAGAAACTATACATGAATAGACTAACAAAACCAAGACATGTGAAGAACCAAAACAGCCCTATCTGGTGCAAACACAGAGACAGGAAGAATCACCCACAAAAACCAACACCAAACAGGCTGCCTAAATATGGTTCCCAATCAGAGACAATGACTAACACCTGCCTCTGATTGAGAACCATATCAGGCCAAACACAGAAACAGAAAAACTAGACACACAACATAGAATGCCCACTCAGATCACACCCTGACCAAACAAAACATAGAAACATACAAAGCAAACTATGGTCAGGGTGTGACAACGAGTCACTTTAATAATGCCACTATAATAATGTTTACGTATCTTGCATTACTCATCTCATATGTATATACTGTATTCCATACTATCTATTGCATCTTAGCCTATGCCGCTCTGACATAGCTCATCCACATATTTATATATTCTTAATTCCATTCCCTTACTTAGATTTGTGTGAATTGCGTATATGTTGTGAAATTGTTAGATATGGCTGCACTGTCAGAACTAGAAGCACAAGCATTTAGCTCCACCCACAACAACATCTACTAAACACGTGTCATAGTCATAGGCAGCTGGTTTGCTCGGTCAGAGAGAAAGAGAAGCGGGGCCTTCAAAGTTACGACTGAGGGGGGTAGAGATCGAGGTGGAGTATGGCTGCCCTATGTCACCCTGCTACAGTCTGCTCCGTGTGGGAAAGTGGGAGTTGAGGGGAACTGTTCTCAGGCCTCTCCACACACATTAGCTGGATGGGAGCCCGTCAGAAACGGTTTTCCTGGCCATCACAGTTATTTAAAAAATAAAATAATAAATATATTATTGAACCTTTATTTAACTTGACAAGTGGGTTAAGAACAAACTTATTTTACAATGACAGCCTACCCCAGCCTACCCCGGCCTAACCCGGCCGACGCTGAGCCAATTGTGCGGCGTCCTATTGGACTCCCTCTGTGGTGACGCCTCTAGCACTGAGTGCCTTAGACCGCTGCGCCACTCTGAGGCCAAAACAGAGTACAGCCCATGCATACACATACACAGACACATGAAGGCTCTGCCCTAAATGATGTGCTCTCTGACACCTGGAGTTGCATGGCAAATGGACCACGAACACAAGGAAAGCACAAAGGACAATGTCAAAGGACTAGCCAGCCCTTCCCCTTCTAAGGGGCCAAAATGTATCTCTCTATTCCAGTATACAGAGAACTGACTATTGAATATGTGATAGAATATTACTATAGTATCCATCCACCCTGCTGATCCTCAACACTGGTTCCCCACAAGGGTGCGTTCTCAGCCCTCTACTGTACTCCCTGTTCACCCACGACTGCGAGGCCATGCACGCCTCCAATTCAATCATCAAGTTTGCAGACGACACTACAGTGGTAAGCTTGATTACCAACAACGACGAGACGGCCTACAGGGAGGAGGTGAGGGCCCTCGGAGTGTGGTGTCAGGAAAATAACCTCACACTCAATGTCAACAAAATAAAGGAGATGATCGTGGACTTCAGGAAACAGCAGAGGGAGCAGCCCCCTATCTACATTGACAGGACAGTAGTGGAGAGCGTGGAAAGTTTGAAGTTCCTCAGCGTACACATCACGGACAAACTGAAATGGTCCACCCACACAGACAGCGTGGTGAAGAAGGCGCAGCAGTGCCTCTTCAACCTCAGGAGGCTGAAGAAATTCAGCTTGTCACCAAAAACACTCACAAACCTTTACAGATGCACAATCGAGAGCATCCTGTCAGGCTGTATCACTGCCTGGTACGGCAGCTGCTCCGCCCATAACCGGAAGGCTCTCCAGAGGGTAGTGAGGTCTGCACAACGCATCACCTGGTGCAAACTACCAGCCCTCCAGGACACCTACACACCCCCCGATGTCACAGGAAGGCCAAAAAGATCATCAAGGACAACAACCACCCGAGCCACTGCCTGTTCACCCCACTATCATCCAGAAGGCGAGGTCAGTACAGGTGCATCAAAGCTGGGACCGAGAGACTGAAAAACAGCTTCTATCTCAAGGCCATCAGACTGTTAAACATCACTAACATTGAGTGCCAACATACTGACTCAACTATAGCCACTTTAGTAATGGAAAAATCTATGTAATTAATTTATCACTAGCCACTTTATATAATGCTTACATACCCTACATTACTCATCTCATATGTATATACTATTCTCTATACCATCTACCTCATCTTGGCATCTTAATGTAATTAAATGTATCACTAGCCACTTTAAACAATGCCACTTTATATAATGTTTTCATACCCTACATTACATCTCATATGTATATACTTGTTCTATATCATCTACTGGCATCTTGTCTCTGTTAGGCATCACTCATTTATATATTTTTATGTACATATTCGTATTAATTCCTCTTACACTTGTGTGTATAAGCTACACTCGCATTAAATCTGTTAGGCTATAACATCTCGTTAGATATTACTGCATGGTTGGAAGTAGAAGCACAAACATCTCGCTACACTCGCATTAACATCTCGCTACACTCGCATTAACATCTCGTTACACTCGCATTAACATCTCGTTACACTCGCATTAACATCTCGTTACACTCGCATTAACATCTTGTTACACTCGCATTAACATCTCGTTACACGCGCATTAACATCTTGTTACACTCGCATTAACATCTCGTTACACTCACATTAACATCTTGTTACACTCGCATTAACATCTCGTTACACTCGCATTAACATCTTGTTACACTCGCATTAACATCTTGTTACACTCGCATTAACATCTCGTTACACTCGCATTAACATCTCGCTACACTCGCATTAACATCTCGCTACACTCGCATTAACATCTCGTTACACTCGCATTAACATCTCGTTACACTCGCATTAACATCTCGTTACACTCGCATTAACATCTCGTTACACTCGCATTAACATCTCGTTACACTCGCATTAACATCTTGCTACACTCGCATTAACATCTCGCTACACGCGCATTAACATCTCGTTACACTCGCATTAACATCTCGTTACACTCGCATTAACATCTCGTTACACTCGCATTAACATCTCGCTACACTCGCATTAACATCTCGCTACACTCGCATTAACATCTCGCTACACTCGCATTAACATCTCGTTACACTCGCATTAACATCTCGTTACACTCGCATTAACATCTCACTACACTCGCATTAACATCTCGCTACACTCGCATTAACATCTCGTTACACTCGCATTAACATCTCGCTACACTCGCATTAACATCTCGCTACACTCGCATTAACATCTCGCATACACTCACATTAACATCTCACTACACTCGCATTAACATCTCGCTACACTCACATTAACATCTCGTTACACTCGCATTAACATCTCGTTACACTCGCATTAACATCTCGCTACACTCGCATTAACATCTTCGCTACACTCGCATTAACATCTCGTTACACTCGCATTAACATCTCGTTACACTCGCATTAACATCTCGCTACACTCGCATTAACATCTTGTTACACTCACATTAACATCTCGTTACACTCGCATTAACATCTCGTTACACTCGCATTAACATCTCGTTACACTCACATTAACATCTCGTTACACTCGCATTAACATCTCGTTACACTCGCATTAACATCTCGCTACACTCGCATTAACATCTCGTTACACTCACATTAACATCTCGTTACACTCGCATTAACATCTCGTTACACTCGCATTAACATCTCGCTACACTCGCATTAACATCTTGTTACACTCACATTAACATCTCGCTACACTCGCATTAACATCTCGTTACACTCGCATTAACATCTCGCTACACTCACATTAACATCTCGCTACACTCGCATTAACATCTCGTTACACTCGCATTAACATCTCGCTACACTCGCATTAACATCTCGCTACACTCGCATTAACATCTGCTAACCATATGTATGTGACAAATAAATTTGATTTGATGTTTGGTATCTATCTGAAACTTGTTCTCTGAGGATAGATATGATGCTATCTGTATGGATTATTATCTCTGTGGTAACTTGTATCTGGACAGGGTAAACTCTGGATTACTCTATGCAAAAAGATTTTATGGTCCTCTCAGTAACTCTTATGCACAAGATTTTCAATGCTATGACACCCTGTGGAGATTGGGCCTTGGTCAGGTTACACTAAACATTTGGTATTGTTTGATTGGTCAATGGTGGTTCGTTTTGGGTTGAAAGGTTACACCTTCAGATGTTATAAATTGAATCAAATGCCTTTGTTCTTACTCTTATCCTGAATCCAGTCCATGGAGGAAGGTTGTATGATCAATTATCATTTCCGAGGCTTCTAGGCCTCTGGCCTAATAGGCATCTCTTTGTTCATGCTTTGTCCTCTATGTTAACCTTAGGATCTACAGTTGAAAGTTTACATACACCTTAGCCAAATACATTTCAACTGATATTTTCACAATTCCTGCCATTTAATCCTAGTAAAAATTCCCTGTCTTAGGTCAGTTAGGATCACCACTTCATTTTAAGAAAGTGAAATGTCAGAATAATAGTAGAGAGAATTCTCTTTTTCAGCTTTTATTTCTTTCATCACTTTCCCAGTGGGTCAGAAGGTTACATAAACTCAATTAGTATTTGGTAGCATTGCCTTTAAATGGTTTAAATTGGGTTAAAGATTTCAGGAAGCCTTCCACAATCTTCCCACAATAAGTTGGTTGAATTTTGGCCCATTCCTTAATTTATTTATTTCACCTTTATTTAACCAGGTAGGCAAGTTGAGAACAAGTTCTCATTTACAATTGCGACCTGGCCAAGATAAAGCAAAGCAGTTCGACAGATACAACGACACAGAGTTACACATGGAGTAAAACAAACATACTGTCAATAATACAGTATAAACAAGTCTATATACAATGTGAGCAAATGAGGTGAGAAGGGAGGTAAAGGCAAAAAAGGCCATGGTGGCAAAGTAAATAAAATATAGCAAGTAAAACACTGGAATGGTAGTTTTGCAATGGAAGAATGTGCAAAGTAGAAATAAAAATAATGGGGTGCAAAGGAGCAAAATAAATAAATAAATTAAATACAGTTGGGAAAGAGGTAGTTGTTTGGGCTAAATTATAGGTGGGCTATGTACAGGTACAGTAATCTGTGAGCTGCTCTGACAGTTGGTGCTTAAAGCTAGTGAGGGAGATAAGAGTTTCCAGTTTCAGAGATTTTTGTAGTTCGTTCCAGTCATTGGCAGCAGAGAACTGGAAGGAGAGGCAGCCAAAGAAAGAATTGGTTTAGGGGGTGACTAGAGAGATATACCTGCTGGAGCGTGTGCTACAGGTGGGAGATGCTATGGTGACCAGCGAGCTGAGATAAGGGGGGACTTTACCTAGCAGGGTCTTGTAGATGACATGGAGCCAGTGGGTTTGGCGACGAGTATGAAGCGAGGGCCAGCCAACGAGATTGTACAGGTCGCAATGGTGGGTAGTATATGGGGCTTTGGTGACAAAACGGATGGCACTGTGATAGACTGCATCCAATTTGTTGAGTAGGGTATTGGAGGCTATTTTGTAAATGACATCGCCAAAGTCGAGGATTGGTAGGATGGTCAGTTTTACAAGGGTATGTTTGGCAGCATGAGTGAAGGATGCTTTGTTGCGAAATAGGAAGCCAATTCTAGATTTAACTTTGGATTGGAGATGTTTGATATGGGTCTGGAAGGAGAGTTTACAGTCTAACCAGACACCTAAGTATTTGTAGTTGTCCACGTATTCTAAGTCAGAGCCGTCCAGAGTAGTGATGTTGGACAGGCGGGTAGGTGCAGGTAGCGATCGGTTGAAGAGCATGCATTTAGTTTTACTTGTATTTAAGAGCAATTGGAGGCCACGGAAGGAGAGTTGTATGGCATTGAAGCTTGCCTGGAGGGTTGTTAACACAGTGTCCAAAGAAGGGCCGGAAGTATACAGAATGGTGTCGTCTGCGTAGAGGTGGATCAGAGACTCACCAGCAGCAAGAGCGACCTCATTGATGTATACAGAGAAGAGAGTCGGTCCAAGAATAGAACCCTGTGGCACCCCCCATAGAGACTGCCAGAGGTCCGGACAGCAGACCCTCCGATTTGACACACTGAACTCTATCAGAGAAGTAGTTGGTGACCAAGGCGAGGCAATCATTTGAGAAACCAAGGCTGTCGAGTCTGCCGATGAGGATGTGGTGATTGACAGAGTCGAAAGCCTTGGCCAGATCAATGAATACAGCTGCACAGTAATGTTTCTTATCGATGGCGGTTAAGATATCGTTTAGGACCTTGAGCGTGGCTGAGGTGCACCCATGACCAGCTCTGAAACCAGATTGCATAGCAGAGAAGGTATGGTGAGATTCGAAATGGTCGGTAATCTGTTTGTTGACTTAGCTTTCGAAGACCTTAGAAAGGCATGGTAGGATAGATATAGGTCTGTAGCAGTTTGGGTCAACAGTGTCCCCCCCTTTGAAGAGGGGGATGACCGCAGCTGCTTTCCAATCTTTGGGAATCTCAGACG